>NC_133621.1:68679274-68886774 GCF_048593235.1 Sminthopsis crassicaudata | reverse complement strand
GTCTTAACTTGGAAATCTATGTATTCATGAAGCCCATTACTGAAATAATATTTATTGTCTCTGACATCTTCCCCACTTGATTTCTCCCAGTGTCTCTGAATTTCAGTGCTAAACTCATAAGATGAAGGAATGGCAGGGTATTAATGTCTAGATTTTTGCTTATGCCAGCTAGGAGTCTATAAGCACCAGGAGCATTTAGGATCCTCAGATAACCTTCCACAGAGAGCTCATATATTCTCATTCCATTTTCACGCTCTTGGTTATTATGGTAGAGGCTGCCTGCAATTCTCTGCTCTCCATTATTGACGTCTGAATTTTACTCTCAAATATCCTTCGAAAATTAGCTGGGTATTTGTAATTTTTTTCCATTTATGGAGAAAGTTCTCAAATTGCATTCTAAATAAAAGTAGGGCCCCATGCTGTCACAGTGTCCTTCTGTAGTCACTTTCCTGACTATAATTAATTAAATCTTACAATCTCTTTGTCACATGTGTAGATGTCACTGTCCCCATTTCAAAGCTTGCAGCTTTAGTTAATGGCAATTACTTAAAGTAAATGAAGGAGCAGATCAAACAGAATTAGCAAGGCAATGGCTATACATTTTCAGAATAGGGCCACAGTGAAAAAACCACCAGGAGTCAGAACAGGGCTTCTCAATTTTTCATCAGGTCTACCTCTGCTTCTTAAAGAGATGCTCAATTAGGCTGACCCCTGTGTATAAGGAGAGGGTGGAAACCCATAGAATATGATTTACTATTAGAAACCCAGGATGTCCCTAAAATCTTTTCTCCCATCCACTTGCCTAAGAAGCCTAACCTTCCCACTCATTAAGTTGTTGTTGCTGCAATCCTGGAGTCACCGAGTAAAAATGTGACCTCAGAAATCTACTAATTTGTGAGATCTTGGATAAGTCACTTAACTCTATTTACCTCAGTTTCTTCATCTGTAAGATGAGCTAGAGAAGGAAATGACAAGATATTCCAGAATCTTTGCCAAGAAAACTGTAAATAGGGTCATGAAGAGCTGGACACAACTAAGAGTCATGAACGACAAATGAGAGTAATTACAGACAGGCTAGAAGATTTGTTTTCCAAATCTGAAAGGAGCATAAAAGAAACAAATCATCCTATCAGGACCAAGCCAGGCCTGAAATTGCACTATTTGATGAGATTCCTCTTTCCTGACTAAATGGATTTATTGAACTTTAGAATTATTTGGGCCCTTAAAGATTATAATTATAGATTTAAATATACTTTAGAGGTCATTTGTCCAATTCCCTCCATTTGACTGATAAAAAGGTTGAACATCCAAGAGATTAAGCAACATAGGAAGTTTAGAAATGGAATGAGGATTGTCTGTTTTTTCCCTCTATCATCTGCTCCAATGAAGTCAACATTTTTCTTACTTTTCTACATCTTCTTACCTCAGAATCAAACCAACTATAGCCAGGGATGACAGACTTAAATAGAAATGTTCCCTATGGCTGCATTTTGAGATAGGAAACCACAAATAAACATTATCTGAGCTGTATTATATTTATTTTTGTTAAATATACAATTATATTTAACCTGGTTCAAGAGTTGCAAAGTGATTGCCACTATGGCCTATGGATTCAACACCTCTGTTTTAGGTAAACCTCCAAGACTAAATTTCTTCCCACCTGTGTAATTTTGAACAAGTAACTAGCTCTCTACCTCAATTTCCTCATCTGCAAAAGTAAAACATTGAATTCAATGTTCTCTTTAAGGTTACCTCTGCCTCTAAATATTAGGTTCCTATTGTCACAATTTTGAAAGTTAGCTTTTAAAAAAATCTTTTTATTTTTTAAATAATATTTTATTTTCCCCAAGTGTATTACATTATATTATAAAAGTAAATTCCTTTAACAAAAAGAATTTTTAATATTATAGGACCAAAAAAGAAAAATAGCTTTTTAACCTTTGGGTTATGATTTGTGGTACTTCTAGGTATCTCATACTCCCTGAGACACCCAGATAGAAAGTGAAGATAACAGTGATTTCTGACTTTGTCTATACAAGAGAATGCATCCCCTCACCCTTGCAATGAGGTCATCCTTTCTAGTATTGTGTGTATAGAGAAAAGTATGATTTTGGAATTGCCTTTTTCTCTAGTCATCTCTACATTAACCCAATGGCCCATTGGTACCCTCCCTGATCTTTATTTGTCCATATGATGGGGGAACACATTGTTTGAAACTCTCTGCAATCTTCATTTGAGTTGAGAGCCAATGTTTGGTACCAGTAGTCCAACCCTTCTACTACAATAGAATGTAAAATCCTTGTAAAATGCTTGTAAAAAGCAGGAGCTTTTCTATTTTTGTCTTTATATCTCTAGCATATAGCATAGTGACTACCTAATAAATGCTCTTTGATTTAATGTTATTGATGGATTATGCTCAGGTCAGAGAGTTTAAGTGACTTATCCAATGCTACAGCTGGCTGACCAAATGGTAAAAATGGAACTACTATCGTGGTGCTCTTTCCATCATTTGACAAGAGACTTCATGAGAACTTGAGGTCATCTGGAAATGGGGTCATCTAGAGAAATAACTCCTCCTTAGGCTCTGGCTTAGTGTCAATTTGCCATGAAAAGATGTGAATCTGACATCTTCATTACCATCTTCTAAAAGAATTTAGTAAGTCCCTTATTCTTTGTGTATGCTGGCATATTCTACGCTATAACTGAGATTATAGATCTGGTCTCTGCTTCTTCTTTTAGTAATTCAAAGCACAGAATCACACAACCAGAAGAAAGTTCATTTAGTCTAACCCATACCTGAGTAGGAATCTCTCTCCATAACATTCTTGTCAAGTAATTATTCAACCTCTGCCAGAAGAATACTGGCTTTGGTCCATAAATCTGAGTGAGGGTGAGTCAGCCAGTTAATATTTATCAAATGTCTACAATTAACTTAGCTCTACTAAATATAAGAACAGAGATAATAGGATTTAATGGAGAAAAAATTTGAATTTTTTTTCTCAGTATTTTATTTTTCCAAACACACAAAAAGATAGTTTCCAACATTCATTTTTGTAAGATTTTTTCCAATTTTTTCTCTTTCCATCCCTTATCCCTTCCTTCCCCAAGAAAGCACATAGCCTACAATTCTTTTAAATGTATTTCCATATTTGTCATGTTGTAGAAGAAGAAAAAAATCAAAACAAAAAGGAAAAATCAATTAAAAGAAAAAGCAAACAAACAAAAAAGGCCAAAGTAGTATGCTTCAATCTGCATTCAGTCTCCAAAGTTCTCTCTCTGGATATAGATGACATTTCCATCCCAAGTCCACTGAAATTGTCTAGGATCACTGCATTGGTGATAAGAATTAAGTCTTCCATAGCTGATCATCACCTTATCTTGCTATTGCTGGGTACAGTGTTCTCCTGGTTCTACTCACTCCACCTAGCTTCAGTCTCTCCAGACTTCTCTGAAATCAGACTGCTCATTTCTTATATGAAATATTGGACAATAATATTCCATTGCATTCACTTACCATAGCTTATTCAAATATTCTCTAATTGATGAGTATTCTCTCAATTTGCAATTTCTTGCTATTACCAAAAGGGCTGCTACAAACAATTTTGCACATGTGTGTGCAAATGATCTCTTTGAGATACAGACCCAGTAGAGACACTGCTGGATCAAAAGATATACACAGGAAAACATTGAATTTGGAGTTGAAACATTTAGATTCACATCTTGGTCCTATCACATCCTAATTTTGTGAGCTTTTCATTAATTCGTAA
Organism: Sminthopsis crassicaudata; assembly: GCF_048593235.1. NCBI lineage: Eukaryota > Metazoa > Chordata > Mammalia > Dasyuromorphia > Dasyuridae > Sminthopsis > Sminthopsis crassicaudata. The sequence goes on along the minus strand of NC_133621.1, from coordinate 68,883,007 downwards.
ACATTTAGTAAGTACCTAATATGTGCCAGACACTGTGCTAAATATTGGGAAGCAAGATACAAAAACTAAAGAGACTGACCTTGGGGAGTTAATATTCTCTTGAAAAAAACATGAACACATATAAATAAATACACTTATGCACAAAACAAATATCAAGTAATTTGAGGAAGAAAGATCTAGTAAGTAGAGATTTGAATTAGAATAAGAGTTTCTGAGCAAATAACAGAATCATATAATTTCAAAGTTAAAAGCAACTATCTAGTCTAAACCATATCTGAGCCAGAATCTCAAATACTATCTACTAGTCAATTGTTGTTTACTCAATCTCTGTTTAAAGATCTCTAATGAGGTTTGTGAACATGTAGGATTCCATGATCTCCATGTGTAAAGTCTGTTCTGCCATGGAGGTTATATGTATTTCTACCTGGGGTAGCTAAACATATACATGAACAGCATGAGGGATCAGAGAGATATCTCAGGAATCTTCCCCACCCCTTTCCTAAGTAATTTTCTGTTCATCCCTTTAGGGGAGCAAGAAAAAGGGCCAAATCTGACTTCTCTGTCCTCCTCTGAGAGAGAAGGTATCAGACTAGAATTACATTTTCCTGCCTTTCTAAATCATCGTAGTCTAGGGACACATTTTTAAGTTCAAAGCAAAAAGTTACTATCTTCCCTGGTCACTGTTTCTTAAAAGGTGAAGGGTAACCTTTATCTTGTACTTTATAATTTGATTCCTTCCCAACAAATATTGGTAATACAAAAAATCATCACAAATACCAAAAAGTAACTAAACTTTCTTATCCAAAAAATAGCAAATAGAAATTAAAGTTCTACAAACTATTACAGAAAATAGATGAATTAATTCTATAAATGAAAGCAAGATGAGATCCTTCTCAACCAAAAGGGAGGCAATAAGCTCCTCCCAAAGGGAACTTCCCAGCAGACTCTGGGGAGTAAAGCAAAAAAAACAGACAGTTTCCTTTTCTTATGTCTTTAAGAGTTTATTTTTTCTTTCTTTTTTTAAAGCTTTTTATTTTCCCCCAAATCTTTTATGTTATCTATAGTTTTTTAATGGAATTTCTCTTTGTATCTATTGCTGCTGAACTTTGTTAGTAATATATAAAAATGCTGATGATTTATGTGGATTTATTTGGTATACTGCAACTTTGCTAAAGTCATAAATTGTTTCTAGTAGTTTTTTTAGTTGATTTCTAGGATGCTCTAAGTCTACCATCATATCATCTGCAAAGAGTTATAATCTTGTTTCCTCATTACCTACTCTGATTCCTATAATCTCTTTTTCTTCTCTTATTGCCAAAGCTAGCATTTCTAATACAACATTGAATAGTAATGGTGATAGTTATATCCTTGTTTCACTCCTGATCTTACTGAGAATGATGGCTTTAATGCAAATGAATTTAAATAGATACTACTGATCATTTTAAAGAAAACTCCACTTATTCCTATACTGTCCAGTGTTTTGAGAAGGAATGGGTTTTGGGATTTTGTCAAACAATTTTTCTGCGTCTATTGAGAAAATTATATGATTTTTGTTCATCTGGATATTGATATAGTCAATTATGCTAATGGTTTTCCTAATATTGAACTGGCCCTGTATTCCTGGCATAAATCCTACTTGGTCATGGTGTATTATCCTGGGGATGATTTGCTATATTCTCTTTGTTAATATTTATTTAAGATTTTTGCATCAATTTTCATTAAGGAAATTGATCTATAATTTTCTTTCTCTGTTTTGACCCTACCTGGTTTAGGCATCAGCACCATATCTGTGTCATAAATGGAATTTGATAGGACTCCTTCTTTCCCTATTTTTTCAAATAGTTTGCATAGTATTGGAATTAATCATACTTTAAATGTTTAGTAGAATTCACATGTAAATCCATCTGGCCCTGGAGATTTTTTCTTAGGGAGTTGATTAATAACTTGTTCTTTTTTTTTCTAAAATTTATTTCCTTTTCTGTTAATCTAAGCAATCCATATTTTTGTAAGTATTCTTCCATTTCTCTTAGATTATAAAATTTATTGACATATAATTAGGCAAAATAACTATTAATTGTTGCTCTAATTTCCTTTTCTTTAGTGGAAATTTCTCCCTTTTCATTTCTGATACTAATAATTTGATTTTCTTCTTTCCTTTTTCTAACCAAATTAACTAAAGGTTTATCTATTTTGTTGGTTTTTTTCATAAAACCAACTCTTAATTTTGTTAATTAATTTAATAATTGTCTTCCTTTCAATTTTATTAATCTCCCCTTCTATTTTCAGAATTTTAAATTTGATATTTAATGGGGATTTAAATTTGTTCTTTTTCTAGTTTTTTAGTTGTAAAAAGCCTTTTTATTTTCAAAACATAAGCATTAATAGTTTTCAACATTCACTCTTGCAAAACTTTATGTTCCAAATTTTTCTTTCCTTTCCCACCACCCCCTTCCCTAGATGGCAATTAATCCAATATATGTTAAACATGTGCAATTCTTTTATTTCTATTTCCATAATTATCATGCTGCACAAGAAAAATCAGATCAAAAAAGGAAAAAAATGAGAAAGAAAACAAATAAAAACAAAAAAGTGAAAATACTATATTGTGATCTACACTTAGTTCCCACAGTCCTCTCTCTGGCTATAGATGGCTCTCTTCATCATAAGATCATTGGAACTGGCCTGAATCACCTCATTGTTGAAAAGAGCCACACCTATCAGAATTGATCATTGTATAATCTTGTTGTTGTGACAATGTTCTCTTGGTTCTGCTCACTTCACTTAGCATCAGTTCATGTTAATCTTTCCAGGCCTCTCTAAAATTATCCTGCTGAATGTTTCTTATAGAACAATAATATTCCATAACATTCATATACCATAATTTATTCAGCCATTATCCAACTTATGGGCACCCACTAAATTTCCAGTTTCTTGCCACTACAAAAAGGGCTGCCACAAACATTTTTGCACATGTGGATCCTTTTCCCTTTTTTTATGATCTCTTTGGGACACAGACCTAGTAGAGATACTGCTGGATCAAAGGGTATGTACAGTTTGATAGTCCTTTGGGCATAGTTCCAAATTGTTCAACAGAATGGATCAGTTCACAAGAATTTATTTTTTTCTTCCCAGAGTCAGTCTTGAAGAGCATCTGGAATTATACATATATATGTATATAACATCAAAGAAGGAAAGAAGAACATCTCTCCTTTCTTTTCAATCCCAAAACATCACATATACCTTCTCTTCACCAGTTAGTATGGTCTCATTGCAATACACTCCAAGATTGGTTTGCAAGCTGGGTGGTACTTAGAAGCTGTGTCTTCCAATAAGAACTAAATTGACATCTTTGCAATACCCACAATTCTAGTTTTCTTCTCTGGGATCACACAACAAATCTAATCCATCTTCCTCATGATTTTCTTTGACAGTTAGTATGACTCCCCTCTTCTCTTTTCCAATTTAAAGATTCCCTTTCACTTCAGTGAGGTTAATAAGAAGTGAACTGGAGGTCCTTCACAATTCTGGTGGCTTCTTTGGGATCTTTGGCTTTTAAACATCCTTCCTATATTGAAGTATTAAACAGAACAAAACCCTGAATTCTAGAAGTGGTTTCACAAGTGAATTATGTGACAAGATTATCACATTTTAGCTCCTGAACATTATGCCCCCTCTCAAAGAAGTTTAAGAGCACATTATTTTTAGCTGTCATATTATAGTATTGAATTACATTGACCATTGACTCATATTAGAGTATCAAATTATATTGAGTTTATAGCCCACTAGGCCTTTAATCTTTTTTTGCTGTTTTTGTTTTCTTGTTAGCACTAGGAAAAGTGCTAATAGTGTCTTTTCCATCTTATACCTATGGAGTTTATTTTTTATCCAGTTTTAAAGCTTATTATTTATCCCTTTTTTATATCTAATCTTATGCAGATTGGCTTACTGCTCTAGTCTGTTAAGAGATGAAAACCAATTCTGTCATTTCATCTTCTCTCCTTACTCCTAATCTCCCCAACCCCAACCTCAATTTCTTTGTCTATTAAATGAGAGGTTTGAATTGGATAATATCCCTTATTTCTTCCAACTCCACTGATTCATCATTCCCAGATTCCACATTTCCCAACCTTCTAAATAAACACAGAGCAGATAGGTCACTAATCTTGAGCTACTTCTGAAAGAAAAGGACACTTCTAGGAGAAATTTCTCCATATTCTCTACAGCATCTGACAGACAACCAGATGTGTTTATAGGATTTAGGGAATAATGGTGGGTGGGAAGGAAGACAGGATTGTATATAAGTTAAAAAGGAAATGCATTTCCTATTCTTATAAAGCATCTTGTTAGATCCACACAATTAGATTTCTAAATTGTGTGATAGTCTGGAAAGTTAAAAAAAAAAAACTGTTTAGCAAATGCCAGTAACTTAAAAAAAATGTGGAGAGAACAAAAAAATGTGTTGTTTTGTTTTGTTTTCTGCACACATTTAGTGATATTCTAAATTATTTGCTTTTAAATATTTCTTTACTCTGTGTTATTCTTTGCATGATCTGTTTCAGGGATAATTTACCCTTGATTTAAACCAAAAAAAAAAAAAAAAAAAAAAAAAAGGAAGAAGAAAATCCATGTTGATTTAGTTGGCGAAACAAGGTTAAATTTATTTTGCAAGATAAAATTATTCAATTTTTTTTGAAAACAGTAGTCATTTAATTTTAGCAATTTCTTGAGATGTTCTAACATCTATTCAATCAATATGCCTTTGGATTCTACTGAATAACAATTGAAGAAATTTCTGTTATATGTTCTCCAAATTCTTTTGTAAAATGACACAAGAGCAGGGCCCAGTGGGGAAGACTCAATTGGTAGACAAATGTAGTTTTGGTTTGTTGGGTAGTAGAAATGGGCGTTGGGGGATACAAGGAGGACCTCATGCTCATTTTTGTATGGAGGTTCCCTTTCACTGAGCCACCTTTTGATAGGCTAAACACCACTTCAATCAATTATCCCAGAAGTCAGAGTTCTATAAATAGGCTGTTATATACATAAATGGAAGCAAAGGTCTCTAATCTGTGGATGAGTGGAAATCATGAAATTCAACAATCTTCATTTGTTTATAATTTAATAGAACATTCTGGCCCTAGAACAAAGCACTGGTCAGTGGACACATAATCCTGTCCAACCCTCTCATTTATAAATAAGGAAAGTAAAACCCAAAGGGATTAAGTGACTTGTCCAAGATCATACAGGTACTATGTGCAGACCTGAATATAGGTCCTCTCACTTCAAATTCATAACCACATTATTTTGAGCTGACCAAATCAAATAATCCCAAGTCTAGTTAGCTATACAAGCAAAAAAAATAACCAAATGTCTGTCTTTTTTGTAAATAAGAAAATTAAAGAAAAGACACCTGCCTTTCATGATGCTGACATTGTAATCCAGAATGCTAGAATAATAGATCTGAGAATCTTCTCTATTAAGATGATATCTGAATCCAAGGTCACTGATGAGGATACTGAGTAACAGTACAGAAAGAAAAGGGATTAGGATAGAGCCTTAGGTAACATTCACAATGGGTGTGATGTTTATAAAGATCCAGCAAAGGAAACCAAGATGAAGCAAACTAAGGATTAGATGAAGAACCAAGAGATAAGTCACAAAAACCCAGAAAGGAAAGGTCATACAAGAGAAGGGAATAATACCAATAACAATTAGCTCTTATGAAATTTACAACATGTTTTACAAAAATTATTTCATTTTATAACCTTGGGAAATAGAAAGGCTTTTATTGATCCTCTCCTCCACCTCACCCTTCCACCCTTTAATGAATCTAAATAGAGATTAAGGGGTTTTTTCTAAAGTCACACAACTTATAAATGTCTAAAACAAGACTAGAAGAATTAGGGTCTTACTTACTTCAGGTCCAGTGCTTTATCCATTGTACAACTATCTGTCTAGCAGGGAAACACTGTCAAATGTTATGAATAGAATGACAGATGCTACAAAGAAGTAAAGGAGGAGGAGGTTTGAGGGGAAAAAAAAACGATTAGATTTGTCATTAAGAATTCCAGGGAAATTTGAAGAAAGAAGTTTTAATTGAATGACAACAGAAGCCAAATTGCAGAGATTTAGAAGAATAAATGGTGAGGAAGTAAAGGTACCATAGGTGGATATTTTATAGCTTTTTCAAGGAGTTTAGTTGAGAAAGGAGAGAGATTTAAGACAGCTATCTGGCATGAAAGGATCTAGTAGGGATTTTAAAAGATAGAAGAGACTTAGATGTATTTGTAGACATCAGAAAAGTAAACAGTAGATAGGAAGAGATTGAAGATTAGAAAGAAAACGGGAATACATAGTTAGTGATGTTGTTAACTGATCCAAGCATTCTGGAGAGCAATTTGGAACTATGTTTAAAGGTCTATAAAAATTTCACCCAGCAATACAACTAGGATTGTATCCCAAAGAAATTTTTTAAAAGAGAAAAGAACATGTGGTAGCAAAGAATTGAACATTGAGGATATGTCCATCAATTGGAAAGTAGCTGAACAAGTTGTATTATATGATTGTGATGGAAGACTATAAGAAATGTTGAACAGACTGAATTCAGGAAAACCTGGAAAGACTTATATGAATTGAGGCAAAACAAAGTGAGCAAATCAAGAGAACATTGCACACAGTAATAGTAATATTGGATAATGATGAGCTGTGAATGACTTAGCTGGTTTCAGCAATACAATGATCTAAGACCATTTCAAAATATTTATGATGAGAAAATGCTAACTGCCCCCAGAGAAGGAATTGATGAAGTGTAAGTATAGATCAAAGTATACTATTTTTTACTTTGTGTATGTGTGTTGTGGTTTGCGGTTATTTTTTTGGTTTGTTTTTGTTTTATATCTTCTTTCACAACATAACTCATATGGAAATATGATTTGTATGATTGCATATGTATAACCTATATAAAATTGTTGATAGTTTCAGAGAGGAGGGAGTAGGGGAGGAAATGAGAGAATTTATAATTCAAATTTTTTTAAATTAATTTTAAAAAGTATCTTTACATGTAATAGAAAAATTATACAAAGAAAGAAAGAAAAGGAGAAAGGATAGTTAAATGGAGGGATAATGAGGGCAGCAATGTGCTAGAGAAGATTAGGAGAAATAAGATTTAAGGGTACATCTTGGGGGGTTAATCTTGGCAAGAAGGAGGGCTATTTCACAAACCAGAATGGAAGAATCAATGTGTGTGTGTGTGTGTGTGTGTGTGTGTGAGAGAGAGAGAGAGAGAGAGAGAGAGAGAGAGAGAGAGAGAGAGAGAGAGAGAGAGAGAGAGAGAAGAGAGACAGAGAGAGAAGGTAATGTCAGAGGAATGGGATATGAGAAATAGAAAAAAAAATTCTAAGTGATCTTATTGTTTTTAAAGGTAAAGTATGAAATAAGGTGATTTTCTGAGAGGGTGAGAGGAAAGGTTGGTGCAGAATGCTAGAAGAGAAAAGAGATGGTCTAGAACACCTATGGTGAGCAGGAAGGGGATCAATTAAGCAAAAGGAATTGAGATTGACTATAGCTTTGACTCAATAGCATGGATGGCCTTGTTGAGAACAGCTATTATAAATTTGTAGTAGACCCAATTATTGTGGTCTCATAATTTCCTTCAGTTTCATTCATTCAGTTGAAAATAGAAAAACAAGCAATGGGAGCTAGGAGGAGAGAATAACAGTGCTGGATTGTGGTAAGGTAAAATCAGCAGTGGGAGAAAGGGAACTAGCAGGCTGAAAGGAGAGAACTGTATAAAGTTGGACTGGTTTAACCAAAGGATTCAGAATTGAAAGGAAAGTCAATAGAGCAGGTGCAAGAGGAGTGACCTGAAATAGAATTGGAGGGATGAAGGGTTTAGAGAGTCTAAAGTTCATAGAGAGATTGAGTTATAGGTATAGGGGTAGGAAGCATAGAGAATGAAAGGGAAAAGATGATGATAAGTTAAAGGAAATTTGGATTTCTTGAACATGGAAGTAGAAAACTTGAGAGCAAGGTTAGAGACACAACCATCCCCATGCATAATAAAAATAGAGAGGAGGAATAGATCATGGGAATTTAGTAGATTAAAGAGATAGGAAGTTAAGTTATGGGAAGTCACATCAACCTATATGTAGAAAACTGCAATAGTGAGGGCAGAAATAGGAGTAGTAAGGGAGACTATGAGTCAGGTATTAAATTCACTGAATAAAAAAGAGGAAGACTATCCTGGGATGGGGTGTAGAGAGTAAGAATCCTAACTGGATGGTAAATTTGATAAATTTTCCATGAACCTCAAAAGAGGAAAGGTTGCTGAGTGATGGTGGGAGAGGGAGAGTCTGGGAGTACTGTGGTGAAGTCTTTTTAAAGGAAATTAAGTTTGCTGCTCTATATTCAGCCCTCTCAACGTGTAAGTAATCTTCAGGTTTCTTAATAGATTCTCGGAGGTAGGGATGGTTCCACGTGGGTTTGTTACTCTGGAGCACCCAGAATATATCTTCATGTTTACCACTTCCATTCCCATGAGAATGTCATAATGGAGAAGCTATTCTTTCACTTTTAATGTTCTTAGGCAGAAAGCAGAAATGCTAGTTTAATAGCATATTATTTATCTCCCTATCTCAGGAGGGCGGAGGATAGAAAAAGAGAGCAAAGTGTTTATGAATGTAATATAGTCTGGATTAAGGTATGAGGCATTTTTATCAGGGATCGCCTAGTTACAGATGTTCTGAGCACCTGTTGAGGATGAAATGCATTAGAGCAATGCCTCCCAGGCCTGCTCCAGTTGGGGCTTCTGGCTGAACTTCGAATCTAAACCTCTTTTCTCAGGGGTTTCTCCTGCAGCTAAGCTTTGCTACTGACTAAAACCAGGCAAACAAAAAAAATTGAGGATGGGAACAATTTCCCTAGAGTCTCCTCCACCAACCTTCTCCCACTTAATTCATCTTTTTTTTTAATTATTTTTTTCAAAACTGCCCAAATGCATTTGATTTGATTTCCATTTTGCAAAGTGAAAAATAAAAAAAAAAATTCAATCCAGAGAGGATGTTTTGCTTTTGTTATCATCAGCTCTCTTCTAATTACAGAAGAAACCTGGGTTAAAAACTACAACTGACAAAACAAAACAAGACCCCCAAACAGTAATCACTTCTGAACAAATGGCGGGCCTCTTCATTGCCCAAGGGCTCACTCTTCCTGGGCCTCTGGTTGCAGCTGGAGATGCCCAGAGGGAAAGATGGCAGAGTCATCCCATCCTCGGTGTCACGCCAATGCCCTTGTCTGATGAAAGAAGAACGAGATGGAATTTGGCAGCTCCCGGGGACGCTTGGCTCCTGCTTCCAAGGGGAATTTGAGCACCCGTCCAGCACGCTGCAGACAGGGGACACTAACAGCTTGCCATAAAGGGAAATTTGCTTGGATTTGTTCTCTCCAGACTCTCATTTTTTATGTGGTGATGTCTGGAAGCAGAGATCAATGTTTGACCTTCATTCTCGAAAAGGATCATGACGTCAGGGAGGTGATGTCATGACATGCAAGAGAATTGAATTTAAGTGAGGGCTGTGTCTGGAAGCAGAGCCTCCTGAGGGGCTGGTCACAGGGGGCCAACTGAGGGCCCCTCCTAAGAGCTGCATTCACAGGCCCTTCCTCCTCTCCCTATCTGCTCCTTTTCCTCCAAGTCCACAGTCTCATTTTGTCTTACTCTCCCCAGGACCTTGGATGTATTAACCAAATGTCCATGTGGTTACCTTGGATAGAATGCGAGTTCTTTCAGAGTTGGGGCTGGTTTACGGTCTAAGACAGCCCGCAAGATCTAGTGTCTAAAGGCATGTATGGAGGCAAGAAGACACTCTTAGAATTATGGGACCCTGGTAAATCACTTAAGTGCTCTGGTCCTCTGTTTTCTCATCTGTAAAATGGGGCTCATTGCATCTGTCATTCTATGTGTGTGTGTTTGTAAAGCTACAAAAATGTCTCAAAAAACCACGAGTTACTGCTATTATCATTGAATCAGAAAAAGATTCATCTGTCATGTACTGGTTTTATTTATCTTATTCACAACAACTTAAACCAGGACAGCAGGAAAATCCCTGACTATCTGACTTGCTAGCTTAACAGGAATCAGCAGTGGAATTTGAATACTCTGTAACTTTGGGCAAATCACTTCAATTGTCTCAGCCTCAGTCTTCTCATCTGTAAAATGGAAATAATAATAACACATATCTGATAGTATAGTTGCAAGCAGAAGTCAGCAACAGAATTAGAATCCCATCTCGGATACTTTATTATCTGTGTAACTTTGGGCAAATCACGTCAATTGTCTCAGCCTCAGTCTTCTCATCTGTAAAATGAAAATAATAACAACACACATCTTACAGTATAGTTGTGATAATATATACAAGTCGAGATGACATATATAAAGTACTTTTCAAACCTTAATAATGCTATAATTATCATTAATCTCTTGTGGGTTTTGTTGCTGTTATTTACATCTGAACCACATCCAACCTTTTCCCTTTTCACCATCAGGAATCGTCGGTGGGGAGGGGCAGTACCACCTACTTGCTCTACCTGGATGACTTTAGGGAGAAAAAGGAGGAGTATGTATGTGGGTAACACCCAGGTTTTATTTAGTTCCATCTGGGAGTCATCCCTTTCTGTCTCACTTAGTCACTCCCCTTCCAGCTGCTGGAAGCTGCAGGGACCTAGCAGGGCCCAGGTGATTGCCCCAATTCATCACACTATAAGCACAGCTCTGATTGTAGCTGATGATTGCTGGCTGGACTGGACTGAGAGAGGACTGTTCTATTAGGACGGGAATGGGATGATTGAGGGGCTTGAAGGCAGCTGTGGGGGAGAAAAGAGAGCCCTGGGCTAGCTGTCAATCAGCCTTGCCTGACCCAGCATCGAGTGGCTGAGCATCTAATAAACATAGTTGGAAAAACAGCTTCACGAAATGTGCCTTGAAGAAAATGTGTCCCTTTGTCAGGTTCCCACCCAACCTGGCTCAATTGTTTTTGCTGGGCTGCCCTTCCAGCAGCAAGACCCAGACTCAGTTCACACTGGGCAGCCTTTCACAGGAGGGAGGCCGCTCCATCATTTCTCAAACTCACTGAAAAGGAAAAAAAAAAGAGAAACAAATAGACTCATCCTCATGCATATCTCTTCCCCTCAAGGCTCAGGGCTCTCGCCTGGACTTCAAAGAAAACTGACTTGGAGAACTGACTGGAAGGAAAATCCTACAACAAGAACATTAGACTTGACCAGCATAAGTAATGGTAAGAAACTGGCCCGGGACTATGTGGTCTGAATAATCTTCAACCTGCCTCCCCTTAGCACTTAATAACCATGGTTAAATTTTCCATGCAAAGTACAATTTTTTTTAAAAAATCTCAAAAAATGTCTCCTTAAACAATGTTTTTAATTAGATTCCTAGTTTTCTTCTTTTCTTTATTAGGCAAGCTCTACACTCGGGCTGACATTAGAATGTTCTTAGAAATAAACAGTTTCCATAAAAGCAAAATTTCTTCATAAGATCATTACGATAATGTTATGTGGGAAATACAATAGCACCTATGGGAATTTGATGCTGTCAGGAGTCTATTTCAGTAAGAACTGAGGCATATTCTGCACTGTCTCCATTTGCTGCTACTTCTTGGGAAACAAGGGGATAGCTCTAAACCATTCCCATTGATTAAAATCAAAAGTATTTTCTCCAACAAATAAATAAATCATATTTTTTTTAGAGACTTTCCCTTAACATCAGGATTTCCCCTGTGGTGTGTGGATTGGTTGAACCCAACACTGAACCTTTTGTCATCCCCCCAGTGGAAGATCACTGGGGAAGGCATGCTATTCCCTCTTAAGAAATGGGATTCATTTGTGTGATTTGGGGGGAGGTAGGAAGAGAGTTTTGTTAAAATGAGATTCCCTTTGCAAAACAGGAGAGCAAAATCCATGCTAGTCAGGATTCTCCTGCTGTCCTGATTTCCTGAAGAGTAACTCTTCAAAGAAGGCTGTTATTCTGACAAAGGCCCACAGCTGAGACCCCCAAATATATTTATTATGCAGGTCTTCCTGGTGGCCCAGATCTTTTCCCTATCTCCCTTAATGACTCATGTGCAATATAACATTTTAGTGTGAATGTAAGCATTTTAATATGAAAAGGATTGATTTTTGCCACTGACATAGGATTCCAATGATTGGAAACAATGTATTGATTTCTTTTTTAATTAAAGCCATCTTCCCACTCATAATGGAAGGTCCTGCCCTTTGTGAAATTCCTGTCTAAAGTACTTGGATGATGTCTACTTACAGCCCCCCAATGGATAGCCCCCATAAATGGGAAAGAGAAAGGATCCCCCTAATAAGGGCAGAAATGATTCTTTCATCCTTCATGGTTAAAGAGGCTTTTAGCTTTGATCATAGGTAACTGATAAAAAAAAAGCTGGGTGAAAATGAAATCTCCTGCCTGTTTTGAGGAGACAGTAGATTTACCCTTTCCCCAAGAGTAACAGATTACACCATATTCATGTTCTCAGAGATACCTTCATCCTCAATCTGTGCTTTGTACTTGCTAAGAAAAGGCTCTATGAACTGCCACGGAAGAGAATGATATAAAGATTAATTTGAGTTAGCAGGCAAGGTCAAAGTCTTATTCTGTCCAGGTGTTCTACTACTCTCACAACAGCTGTATTCTGAGTATTCTGATCCTCAACATCCACAATGCAAAGTCAATGTTGGCAATTCCAGACATCCACAAAATCCCTACTTAAGGGGTTCCTAATATGGGCCTGTGAACTTTAATATTCTGATAACCATTGTTGTTCAGTTGTTTTTCAGCCACATCCAACTCTCCGGGACCCCATGTAGAGCTCTCCTAACAAAGAATTTTTTTTTTGCCATTTCCTTCTCCAGCTCATTTTACAGATGAAGAAACTGAGGTAAATAGGATTAAATGACTTGCCCAGATTACATAGCTAGTGCCTGAGACCAGACTCATCAGGAAGATCAGTTTTTCCAACTCTATGCTCAATACTCTATCCACTGTACCATCAACTACCCCTCTGATAACTGTGAGTCAATATAACTGGTTTCCTTTGTAACCCTACGCATTTGATTTAAAAATATCATTCCTCCGAGGGGGTCCACAGACTTCATGGGACTATCAAATGTCACAAGCCTGTCCACGACACACACACAAAAATGTTAAAAGGCCTTGCCCCATTCCATGGCCTCATTCTTAAAGGTGACCCTGGCTTCTTTCAAATTACTCCAGCAGAGTATAAGCTTATAACAGCAAGATCTGCCAAACGGGGCTCCCTGCCAAGGGGGAGGCTATCTAAGTGCAAAGAGGTCCATTGACAATGGTCTGGTCACTAAGTGATGAATTATTTGGCCAAAGCAACTCATGAAATAAAGAAATGGACAAAGTGGTACCCAGGCTTATGTAGTCCCCTTCTTTTTCAATAATGACAGTGCAAAATGCAAGAAAAACCCTATTTTCTTAGAGAGTACTAAGAAAAAAAAGTTTTTAGATACTCTATGACCATTTTTAGCTATTGGTGCTCCCAATTGAGATGCTTGTTTAATGAGCAATGAGTAGAAATTCTAATGGAGGAACTAAATTATATCAATGCTGGCATTCTTTATACAAATGAAATCAGTAAATAAAAGGAAGTTGCAGCAGAAAATTCCTGGGTTGGGTGGTTATCAGATAAAGAAACACATTTTCTTCAAATAAAAAGAAGGATGACTTATAGTTTTCCCTTGGAAAGCAAATAAGGGTAGAGTTAGGTTTAGCCTGCATCCAATGGTATTGTTTTATGGAATGGGGTCATCTTACATTGTAATACTTATTATGAGCACTTATAAATAGTAAAAAAAAAAAGGAAAAAAAAAACTTCATTGAACTACATCAATGCCAAGGTCAAAATGTGATTAATGCCAATAACATCACAAGGGGATGATTTGTTCAATAAGGAAATGATAGATAGAAAATTGAAGAGAGAATTGAAATCTCTGAAGGAGAAATGAATGTGTTCCAAGAATTATAAATAGGAGTTCACAGAAATTCATGGGGAAAAGATCATCCAATAAGCTCAGAAAAAGAAAAAAAAAAAAAAGATTGGTTATGGTTGATGACTCCTTGTTGAAGGGACCTGAGGCATCTATTTGTGGATTCCACAATAGGAGTAAAGAGATCTTTCTTGAACATTCTCTTTCATTACATTCTTTCCTAAGTAAGTTAAAAATCACACTAAAGTCCCTAAAAGATGCAACAGCCAAAGCTGGCTTTATTTGCTCATCCTCTGATTATTAATATTAGGTGAGGGGTAAAATAGGGCAAAGTGTGCTTGACAAGTGTGTTTGTCACTGTCATGTCCAGATAAAGGAGGAATGCCTTCTTTACTGTGAGATGACATTGAGCTGATTGCATCAAACCCCCAAACACTGCAAAAGCTCTTAAATGATATCCACCATCTCTCAAGAGGTCAGTCTAAGTCAGGAGGATCTGAGTTCAAATCTGGCCTCAAACTCTTAACACATCCTGGCTGTGTGACCCTGGGCAAGTCACTTAATCCCAAATGTCTCAGGAAAAAAAAGATTTCAGTCTAACTCATCCCATGGGAGAAACATCAATTACACAAAGAAAAATTGTTGTTGATGATATGCTACATAATGGAACAGATGGCCCTTAGAGCTAGAGTATCAGTTCACATGTCTTAGATAATGTATGTATATAAACACACCTCCATACATGTATATATAGATATGGGTCTATATACCTATGTGTATATATACATATGCATGTATATACATATCCTTGAATGATTGGGAGGGAGGTATTTCTTCAGCAAAAATAAGGAAGCCAGGAGAAGCAGATTATTGGAGATGATGATTATTTTCCATTTTGGATGTATTGAATTGGAGATTTGCAGCAGTCAGATGGCGATAACCAGTGGGCAGCTAATGATTCTTGATGAGATTTTAAGAGACAGATTGGGACTAGATATATAGATTTGGGGGCAATCTATGTAGTGATTTTAAGCCCAAGAGACCTGATGAGATCTTCATGAAAATGAGATCATTGTGTAAATAGAGGTGGGCCCATGAAAGAACCCTAAAGAATATTCACAATTAGGGAATAATAGATAATAATTCATCAAAGGAAGATAATTAGATTTAGTTGGTAAAAGCAGTAAAAAGTGCCACTGAAATGAAGGAAGCAGAGAGATTTGGGACGGGGTAATGATCAATAAGAACAAAAGTTACTTGGCTGAAAGTCTCAAAAAAAAAAAAAAAGTTATGAGCCACCATAAAGTCAGTAAAAAACTTCAGGAAGGGTGTGAGTAGGTTATAGCATTATATCAATAAACAATTATATGCAAAAATGGTACAAAATGTCATCAAGTAGACCTGACTAGAAGATGGGAGGAAAATAATCACATACGAAGAATGAAGAAGAGAAGATGGACCATCCTTGTGCTCTATTGATACCCCCATAATATTAAGAGATCTCGAGAACGGCCACCTGCATGTTGGGAGAAGCACTGAGAAGGAAAGATTTAAGAGCAGAAGTAGCATGATGAGAAAATATAAGTGGGCTGTGGTTTCCACCATTGTAAAACTTTCCTGTATAAAAGAAATCATAGATCCATCAAAGTAACCATAACATGTACTAAAAAATCCCCCAAAGCCAGAAGAGTCCCAAGGCTGGTTCTGGTGACTGACTGTATATTTGCTGTCAGGATAGCCTAACTAGGTCTAGAAAAGTTCATTAGCAGGTTGGCTATAGGTGACATAGATAACAATCAAAGACCATTTACTAAATTAGAAAGTTGTTAAAGGAGAATTGGAATCTATATGAATTACCATTCTGAGGAAATAGCAGATCTCTGAAGGATGAAGACTATACATACGTACCTATTTACATCCATATGTAATACACACACATGAATCAGATGAACCATCTCTGTGCATGTAGGACAGTAATTCAGTTCGATTTCAGAAAGTAGAACACAATGTCGGCTTTCTGAATGTGATTTTAGGTGTGCGGAAAGGATCCATTCCCTGGATTCAAAACACCTTTCCACGGATGTACAGAATTCCACCATGAGAGCTTATTGCTGTGACTTAAATCTGGTGTAAACTATTTCCTAGTCAAGAGAACAAGCATTTTTTTAAAGTCCTTACTATGTGCCAGGACTACACTAAACACTAGAGAAATCCTCATCAAAGGGTTTCCATTCTAAAGGAGGAAATAACAACTGTGTACAAATCATGTAGATAAGATAAATTAGAGATAGGGACAAGAATTAAGGATGTGAGTCTTATCAATCATTTACATGTTATTGGGATTTAATTTATCAACTCATTTCAAATGTGTTTTTTATGCCTAGGAGTAAGGAAAAGAGATTATTGGGCACCTTGGATTAAGAACATTGAACCCCTGAGCTACAGGAAGACTTGGAAGATATGAAAGAAAGTAAAATGACCATCCTGGTGATGGGATGTGTGACAGTGGGGGAGAGAGGAGAAATGCTCAGAAGACCAATTTCAATGGTTTTGTATTTTTCTCTTGGCTCAGTCTTGTCTGGTATTTTGATTTTATGAGCTGACTCATAGATGCTGGGAAAATCAATTCTGTCCCCGGGTTTCTTTGCCTCCTATATAGTAAAACATGAGGTTTAGTGAGACTTGGTTTAAAAAAAAAAAAATTAATGGGCTTGCTATTATCCCAGGGTGTATCCTGGAGGAGAGAGAAAAGAAGGGAGGCCGTTGCAAATTCAACTGCACTTGACAGTAGGGCAGAATTTGGGAATGTGTGTGTGTACTCATATATACACACATTTGTATGTGTAATATGTGCGCAGTATGCATATCTATATACTTGTATCCATATATGTACATGTATATATGCACATGTATATACTATATATATATATATATATATATATATATATATATATATATATATATATATATGCACATGCACATTCCCTCTGAGGAATTACAATCTGAATGGAATGGAACTGAAGCTAGTGTTAGAACCACTATTATAGTCTGGGAGCTACAATCTGGCTAAGGAAGAAACTGGACTGGGAAAGATAAAAGGAAAATGAAAAATGGAAATATTCAGGTGAGGGACTTTTCCACTGAGCTTTGTTTGAATTGCAAAGCATGAACCTTTGGTATTTTCCTGCCTTTTTAACTATGCTTGGTGAGTTCTACACTCCAACTTGGAATTCCCTTGTTCTCTAGCCAAAGGTAATACAAGATAGAGTGCGATATCAGACTCTTTCAGGAAACAGTACCCTCTTCATGTGGCTGTATTACAAAAGAACCGAAAAAGCAACTTGTGATATCGTAGATTCCTAGCCTTCCTTTTCATTTGAAGCAGTCTCTGGTTTGTTTTAGCCTGATGTCTGGAAATAGCCTCACCTCTAAACATAGAGAAAATTAGTTTCTTGTTTCAATGTTTGGGCTATAAAAGTTTGTTTTTTGATTATGGCAGTGAAAGTTTTCCCTAGGAGAACAATTTAGGCCTTTGTTATAATGTAAAGAGCACGAGATATGAAGTCAGATGAACTTGGTTCTATTAACTCCTTTGCTTAATAGTCATGAAGTCATTGGTTGTTATTTCACATTGGGCGTCCATTTCTTTGGAGGAAAAAGATTCCCTGGTCTCATTTTTGCCTAGATTTTTTTCCCCAACCACAACATATCTTCCCTTTTTTTTATCTATTGTGGGCAGAGTACCCTATAGTATTCTGTGCAAAATGAAAATTTTTAATAAGACATAGTCCGGTTCTAATGATTAAAAAACAAAAACAACAACAACACAGGTCTCAGAGTAGTAAATTAGGGAATCAACAAAACAGAGTGTTCTGTGAGACTTGCATTATCAACCAGAGAATCAAGGAAAGTTTTGTGACAGAGGTGGCATTTGAATTGGGTTTCAAAAGAGCAGGAGACTTTGGCCATAGAAAAAGATGGTAAACAAAAATAGAGAGCTAACATTTGGTTTATGACCCATTCAGAAGAGAAGAGTTACATTTGTTTGTCCTTAGTGAAGAGTTTTTACGTGGAGAGCAGAAATAAACGTCAAGATGAGAGAAGTCGGGCAGTACCACAATGTTGAGGACCTTGGACATCTGGCAAATGAGTCTAAAGTTTGTTCAGTGCTAAGGAGGGAGAAGCGATATGACTAAAATTGTGTATAAGAAAGATGATTATGAAAGATGTTAGATTGAGTGAGAGTAGAGCTGGGAATACCTGTTAGGAATCTATTGTAATAATCCAGGAAGGTGATGATAGGGTTTTGTACTGGGGAATGAAGAGAGACTGTAGAGTTGAAACCATTAGAATTTGCTTCTGATAGAAGATTCCTCCAGGTTTATCAATTGATAAAGGATAAATAACATAATACAGGCTTGCCTGATAATCCAGAGGCCTAGGGTATAATCATCATGGCTCATTTGCTAATTAGCTTTTTGACTTGTTATATGCTTTTTTTTTTTCTTTTTTTTTTTGGAAGCAGTTGCAGTTAAGCAACTTGCTCAGGGTCACATAACTAATAAATGCCTGAGAATGGAATTGAACTTAAGTCCTCCTGACTCCAGGGCCAGTGCTCTAACTCACCACATTTCTTAGCTATCCCATCATGTGATGTTTTTCTGTGCCTAAGTCCTCTCAGATTTTGAATGAAGTAGGCAGCAAAATAATCTATGAGGTCTGTTTCGACTAAAAATTTGTTATTAGACTGATTCTGCATCAAAAAGGAAAAAGATAGAAATATATTTTGGTTTTTAATACGTGCTTCTGAGCTCCCCAATACATGCCGGCCATCAAAATACTCTGAACAGCAGAGAATTGTAGTCCTTTTAAACTATGAAGAAGGAGAATCCTGGTGCCATTCTCTTGGCTAATATTCAAAGTCAGAAAGAGAACAATACCCGTGAAAAGGAAAATATCAGGAACTGAGATTTAGCTTCTGCTTGGGATGCTTTCTGAATTATAGTCTTTCTGCAAATAGTTTCCTCCAGAATGTTATTTTCTTAAAGGACTGATACTATTTGAATACAGAATCAGATCACTAACTACTTAATGGCAAAAATTTGGCATCACAGTCTCCCATCAGTTTCTAGGGGACTGATTTTCAAATGAGAAACATACTCATCACGGAGTGTCTCTGTGTTCAAACTGGAAAGAAACTTAGAGGACATCTAATCCAATACCTTTATATACAAGGGACATAGAGATTAAGTGATTTTTTTCAAGGTCACAAACTCTAGAACCCAATTCTCATAATCGTGTTTTTACCAAATCTTCAAAAACTAACTCCAGGAAGCCAAGAAATAAATGGGGATGGAGACTTTGATTTCCCTTCCCTTACACTACTGCCCTCAGATCTATGAAAATGATGTACAGTTGTAAGACGACATTATTTAGTGACAAACAATAAACTGAATTGATTTAAATGCCATACAAAACTTAAAATTAGTTTTGGTGCTTTCTGGGGAAACTTATTATCTAACCTGAAAAGATAGAAAGCAAGAGTATTAACTCTTGGCTGGTGTTGGCCTGGGAAATCCCCAGTCAGAACATTCATTATAATCAGAAAGAAATAATTGTATGTTTATTCTAAAATGTTTCCCTGAGGCAGTGAAAGGCATAAAAGCATCACTTCAGAATGTGCTATATTAAAAAAAAACAAAAACAAAAACAAAAAAAACTCTTTCTCACCCAATTAATCATATGACTTTGGTCCAGTCATTGAACATATTTCTTCATGAATAAAGGAATTGAATTGGATGAATTTTGCTGTCAATTTTTAAGTTACCTTTGCTTCTAAGAATATTGTATAGGCCCTATGTCCAAAAAGGCCAAAAAATTCACATTCCTTTTTTTAAAACAGTATTTTATTTTTCCAAATAAATGGAAAGATAAGTTTTTAGTATTCTTTTCTTTCTTTTTTGTTTTTTGTTTTTTTTGCTGAGGCAATTGGGGTTAAGTGACTTTCCCAGGATCACAGAGCCAGGAAGTGTTAAGTGTCTGAGGCCAAATTTGAACTCATGTCCTTCTGATGTCAGAGTCGGTGTTCTATCCACTGCCATCTAACTGCTCCCTCAGCATTCATCTTTGCAAAACTTTATGTTCTAAGTTTTTCTCCCTCTCTCTCCCCCATTCCCATCCCCAAGATAGTATGCAATGCAATATAGGTTAAATATGTGGAATTCTTCTAAACATATTTCCATATTCCTCATGCTGCACAAGAAAAAATCAAATTAAAAAGGGAAAAAATCCCACAAGAAAGGAAAAAAACCCAAGCAAACAAAGAATACTAAAAAAGAGGGATAAAAATACTATGCTTTGATCCACATTTGGTCTTTCTCTGGATGCCAATGGTTCTTTCTATTGGACAAGTCTATTGGAATTGCCATGAGTCGGTTCATTGTTGAAAAGAGCCAAGTCTATCCCAACTGATATCTCATAAATTTTGTTGTTACTGGTACGAGTTTTCTTGGTTCTGCTCACTTCATTTAGCAACAGTTCATGTAAGTTTTTCCAGGCTTTTCTGAAATCAGCCTGCTCATCAAAAAAATCTACATCCTTTTGGGAACTACTTTCCCCAGAATGTAATATAAGTGACTGAGTGAGAAATTGGAAACTGGAAAGAGAAAGGACGAGAAAATAAAGAAGGCTGATGGGGATCTGTCTTCATTTTAATTCTATCTTTGCAGACATTGAGAGCTTCCCCAATGTCACATGTTAGGCTCTGATGACCCTGTGAAACCTCCATATTTTGGTACAGGGAACATTAGCTGGAAAATCCTAAGGCCTCAGGAGTCCAGAAGGGAAAGTAAAGGATGACTAGGCAATGATCACCTGTGTGAACAAATTACCAGCCTGATACTTTGTTCTTTTGTACAGGAGTCCAGGCTGGATACCCAATCTTTAGTTCAGAGCAGGAGATAGTTGCTGTGTGGCTTGGTTTGGAAAATGGCTATTGAGCATTTTCTGCTTAAATATCCTTTCCTGCTATTTTTCTCATATTTCTATTTAAAGCAAACTACGCTACCACAATGCATGTCATGTTGGTTGGTCTGCAGGAAAAAAATAGGGTTTCAGAGAAAAGCTACGAACTCTAATTATTAAAAAAAATCCAGAAAGGAATCATTTTTTAAAAGTCATTGCAGGGGCAGCTAGATGGCACAGCAGATAGAGCACGGGCCCTGGAGTCCCATTTCTGTCATTGTGACCCTAGCATACTACAGTATCTTGTACATAATATGTTCTCAATAATTGTTTCTTGACTAATTGACTATTCACAGGTAATGCTTTAGGTCTCTACCAGAGCTCTATGAGAAACAGACCCCTTTCATGGTGGCCTGAAAAGTCTGACCCCTGCCCCAAGTAACATTTTTTTTGTCCTGACATCCGCAGCCTTCCTCCATTTTTCTCAGAGACTCCTAGAATAGGAAGTTACTGTTGTCCCTTTTCAGCAAATCCATCCCCAATCAGAGGGTCTGCAAAATGGGTGGTTTGCTGCCAGATCCCTTCTTTCCAAAGCATTATCCGAGTTTAATGAGTTGAAACTCACAAGTATAATTAGCACGAGGCTTAAGATACTACTCTCTAAACTTAATTGAATTTAATTTACAGCTTGAACAATTACATTTACATGTTCAACCAAATGTTTGTCTTTGTTATCCCTTAAAAGCGTGGGTCCAGCTTATCTAGGGTGACTCAGTGAGGCTAAAGTTCACTTGTAAAGCTCCAGGGCTCTGAGGGATATCTGGCTTTGCAGGGCTTAGAAGGCTTCTTTGTGAAATTCCAGCCTTGTTTGGAAGCCCAAAGCTCTGAAACTTGGTGGGAAATGTTATCAACTTTCTAAATGCACAGCTTTAAGCCTTGAAGGAATGCAGGCAACAGTGCACTGTTGCCTAGCACAGCAACCTGAAGGATCCTGGGGTGATAAGCACTTAACATAATTAAACCACTGGATGCTCTTGAAGAGGAAAGGTGGGCTTTGTTTTAAAATCACCAGCAGTCTTTTTCCCACAACTTCAAGTGGGAGCCATCTTGGTACCTTCCTCTGACCAAGCGTTGTAGCCTGAATGTGCTTAAAAGAGACGGTGTAATTTTATACGTACAACATCTCTCCCTGGAGTATTTTACAGATATAGATGGAAGTATCACATCTCTCTCTCTTTCCCTCCTCCCCGCAGCGAGCTAGTGAGAAAGAAAGCGAGAGAGGAGGCTGCTGAGGACTGGAGAGCTGAGCACTTCCTTTCTGGGCCATTGAACCTGTGAATCTGGAGACCTGTGATCCCTGGGTCTCACCATCACCTCAAAAGACCAGACCGGATCATTTATTACAGCAAGGAGCCAGAGGAAGATGATGTCTCAAGACTGAGCCTGTTATAAATGGGCTGTCCAGTTTCATCTGGGCCTCCTCTCCTGCTTGCAAGCCCTTTCTCATTTGGGAGTATCTCAAATCCCCTTCTTGCCCAGTAAACCACAGCAGCTGTCCCGCGCCAATCAGTAAACAGATAGGTACGATCACCCACGTGCAAGACACTGTGCTGGGAGCCAGGGGTACAAAGAAACCACTGAGATGCATTAACTCCTTTCTAGTTTGCTAGCTGCTTTCCCTGTTAGGCTGCAGATTGTGAGCTATTTCAGACTGACTTTTTGCCTGTCTTTATATCCCAAGCACTCAGCATAGTGCCCGCCTGCACATAGTAGGTGCTTAATGAATGCTTTTTTTATTGACTCTGCCTCTTAGAATCTCTCTTCTCCTTCAAGACTCAACACAAGTATCACTTTATATATCCAATCCAATCCAATCAATATTGTAAGGGCCTACTATGTGCCAGCCCCGTGTTAAGTGCTTGGACATACACATACCTGAGACCTTTTCTGATTCTACCAGATGTAAGTGTCCTCTGGCCTCTCACTTTATTATATATAATCAGAAGACATTTTGTGCATGTATTGCATAGACACATTTACATGCACACAATATAAATATATACATACACATTTACATATACACATATGTGTGTGTGCATTCATGGATACCAGATTAAGATTTTCTGGTCTAGCATATTCATTTCATTTAAAGATGAATAAATTGAAGTTAAGTGACTTGTCTAAGACCATACAGCCGTTGTAGTAAGTGGCAAAATCTTGACAGAAACTTTGAATTCTGAGTCCATTTTTGTGATGATTCTCAAGTAGTAAGAAGAAATGGCATTATTTAGTAGTTAAGCTTTGGGACAAGCAAGGACTCTCCCACTGCAAATACCTCTGCTTGGTACTTCCTGAAATTCCCATTTTACTTATCCCTGTTACAAAGACAATGATCTGAGTGTGACAATGTATGAAGCCATTAACCATTACAATCTATCAAAGACATTTACTAAGCCCTTGTTTTGTGCCAGTAGCTATGCTATGTGATGGAAATACAACTACAAAGATTGAAACAATCCTTACTCTTAAGGGAGCATACCTCTTGACATCTCTGCTCAAACAAATCTATTCTTATCTTTAGTCTCTCCTATGGGTCATAGAAGTTTAGAATTAGAAGGGACTTTTAAAAGTTATATCTAACTTTAGTGGTTTTACATTTGGTATAGAATTCAGGGTGTCCATGAACTTGGATAGAAATAAAATTAGACCTTCATTTCATTATATTTTATTTCTTTTGTAATCCTATGGCTTTTATTTTATGAATTTAAAATGTAATTATGAGGGGGAAGTCCATAACCAGACCATGACTAAAGGTTCCCATGACATGAAAAAGGTCAGCCTCTGATCTAATTCAGTTCAGGAATATCCCCATCCTCACCCCAACATCTCTTAAAGATTTTTGCTTGAAATTTTCAAGGAACAGAAACTCACTATGGTGCATTGCTTAGAGATCAGGTTGGGAGAGGGAGGAAGTGTGATGGAATGGGGATGAAAGCCAATCAACGTCATAATTTTCTAAGAAGCTTCCCTGCAGACAATCCAGCTTTATTCTGCTGCACCAAGGCTTCCTCAGCTACCATTAACCCCAGCTATATCATACAAGATAATTGATACCATCTAGCTGCCTGGAAACAGAAGGAAGGAAGTCTGCTCTGGCTCTTGTTAGTAAAGGGAAGATCTTCAGATGAATCCCGGGACTGAGGGAACAATTTTCAATTGTAAAAAAAAGCTGAGCTATTGGATTCCTTTAAAGGTGTGATTGGAGATGTGGTCCTTTATGATACATGCGGCCTGGATCGGAGGAAGAAGTTTTCTTTTCATCAATGTTGGAGCTGGGCTCTTCAGATCTCCTCATTCTGAACTAATTCCTTCTCTGGAAGGGCCTGAATGTAGACAGATCTATTAGTATCTTCAAGTTAAAGGGAAGAAATTGAGGCATCAAGTTGATTTCCTGTAGAAAAGGGACTTGATGAGAAGCAAATATCTTGGCTGAGAGTGGTAAGAATGACTTGGGATAGTTCTCACAGAGCTTTTCTATCTGCATATCTTTTTCCTGTCAGCTGGTGATAGGACAGTTTCCTGAAGCTGATCTGACTTTTCTCCAGCCTGGCAACTAGAGTGTTACCTCCTGATACTGCTCTGACCTTTTTTTTTTTTTTTTTAAATCTTCCAGTCACCCTTGAGGTAACACAATAGCTTGTTGGTCTCTGGCGCTTTGGTGCCTTTCTTCTAGTTTTCTTCCCCAAAATATATCTTTTCCTGTAGGATTACCACAAAAAGCAAAACCCTGTTTTGTGTCTCCTTCTATATTTGTTCTCTATTATACATTACTAGATTAAGAACTGCTGATTTTTTTTCTGATGCCATCTATTTTTCAGGATCAATTATGTACCTTATATTTTGAAGTATTACTGTTATTTTCATTTTTTATTACATAGAATTTTTTCATTACATAGATTTCTATGTTCTTGAATTAATGATTTCCATAGATGATACAAGAATAGATCAATCATACTAGAACTGTCTATTCATTATTGAGCTATGAATTTCTCTAATGATTGATGATTCCTATTCTACCTCTCTTATTCAAGAGCAAAATGTTGTGTTTGTTTTATGGCGTTCAGTTTCCCAGTATCCATGCTCAAACCCTAAAGATACAAAGAGTTCTGTCTCCTGCAAAATTTGGAGTGCAGAAAACTTGGTAACAGCTGATAAAATTTGGAGATTTCTTCTTTGAACAAGATCATTAGCGGTGAAGTAGAGTGAATTAGCAGATTGTTCTCTAGGACCTCTGTATTTTCTAGCTCTTCCCTTGCCATTGACTAGGTCCTTATAATAATACCTAGAGGCAAGAGTGGTATAGAAAAGTCCAAGAATAGAATTGTTAGGAGGTGAGGGGAAGAAGCTTTTCCATGAATATAGACATATCCAGAACTGCAGAGGGAGGGAGGTTGTCAGTGACTCAGGAAGAAGAATCTCTCTTAGATGGTACTACTACATCTCATGCACAATACATACAACCTATTCTCCTAAATTGCCATCTATCATATATTGGAACTGTCTCTTTAATTTACTTCTTAGACTTCTCTCCCACCTAAGTACCCTTCATGTTTGTTTTAATGGTGAACTCATCTGCATTAAAATGTTAGGGACATATAGTTCAGGTTTTTCCCTTCAATATATCCATAATCATCCCTTATCCTCCTACCCCTGACCCCCATTGTAGGGATATAATAATCATCACATCATTAAAAAGAATCAAAACCTAATCTCTGCTCCAACATTTTCAGAAATGACCATGGAAAGATGAGGGGTGAAATTTAAACCCATTATACCATATACACTTGAGAATAGATCTCTGAATCACAAGCTTTTTTAGCCAGTTTACTTCCTCTTCTATCATGGCCTTGTGGTTGTCTTTAAAAGTAGACCCTCAATGAAAAGAGGCTACTTCCCTCTCCTTCCTGTCCCTATTCCCTAGTCCCCTAAACCTTACCTACCTCGGTAGTCTTTTCACCAGGAAATGATCTATTCCTAATAACCTAAATCCCATGACCCTTATTATAAAATTGTTTCAACACTCAGGTCAGAGGAATATGATATCTGCTTCCTTCTTTCCTATATTTCTCTTCCTGAAATGATTTTTTTTTTGCTTGTTGATGTAAGTGTCTGTGTGTGTGTGTGTGTGTGTGTGCTCAGAGAAACCAAATACAACTCACATTTTTTATACTATTTGAAAATTTACAGGCACATTTTTCTATACAAAACCCTGTGAAGAAAGTAGAAAAGGGAGTATCTTTGTTTCCTATTATACAGATGAGGAAAGTAAAGATAAGAAATTAAATGATTTGCCTACAATTCTAGTAAAGGGAAGAATCAGAATTTGAATGCAGATCTGCCTGATCAAAATACAGGATTCTTTCTTCTAGACCAAACATCATCTTTTATTTCTGTGAATGGAAATTAAGCCTTTCAATTAAAATATAATAATTAATATGTATTGTATATAAAATACTTTCAGATTTACACAGTTCTCTTCCCCATTGGGAGAAAGTAAACAAGGTGTTTATTTTGGTCATTTTACATATTTGCAAACTGAGCCTTAGAGAAATTAAATGACTGACTCAGAAGGGCATAAAGTCCATGAGAGTAGGGGGGAGAGGGGTTAATTGTTTCATCTTTGTTTTTTACCACATAATGTGGTGCTTTACAAATGGCACATGATTAAGAAATGCTTGTCAGGTTCCACTGCATTGCCCATAGCTACTAGAAGGCAGGCATTGGAATCAGACTTTAGGTCTTCCAACTCCAAGTCAGCGGTCTTTCCATGATACTGTATTGACTCTGGATCTTCCTCTTCTCAAAAGATGAGTTAAACCACAGAAGTATAAATCAAAGGTAAGGATGAGGAGGTGAAAATTAGTTCAATTGACCACATCTAGTTGATTCTAAGACAAAAAGAATGGAACAGTTCCTTCCCTTGACAGGTTTACATTCCGTTGAAGGATATAATAGGCATCCAGATAAGTAAACATGAAATATGTAAAATAAGAATACAACATGATTTTTGGATAGAGAAAACAGTGACAACTGGCAAGGAAGGAAGAAGAAGAATGGGATAAGGAAATGTTTCTTCCAGAACACAAAGATAGAAATGGAAAGACAGTTAATATCAGACAATATCATATGCAAAGAAAGAGGTGGAATTTTAATATCTTGATTAAAGGGAAGCTAGTTTGGCCATAAAGGGAAGGTCTTGAATGGAATTAATCTGAAATGACTATATATGCGTGGGAGCCAGATTAGAAAAGACCCTAAATTTCAGGATGAAGATTTTTAAAATTTTGTCCTAGAGACAATATGGAACCACTGAAAATTTTAGAATAAGGACACAGCATATTCAGGTTGGTATTTCAAAACATTGCCTTGGCAGCTGATTACAGGACAGATTAGAGAAAGTGAAAAAGTAGAAGAAAGAAGATGAACCACTAATATTATTAATATTTAGGCCAGAAAAGAACTTTCTTTCACAGAAAATCCCTTGCAGACATCTAAGGCCATTCCTTAGCAATTATTCTATGATGGGAGTCTCACTTCCCCTCCTGATCATCTCTAGTTTCCACCCTTAAATGACTGTACTTTGCCCTTCCACTCCTCAAAGCACATCGGGGGAAAAATAACTACTTTCATTTCACTTTTATACTTGAAGTGATTTTTGACAGCTATATTTTCTTCCTCTTTTCAGTAGCAAAAGAGGAGGGCAATAATAATGGCCCAAACGGATTATAATAGCCCTCAAACTTCTCCAATGTACTAACTCGGTCAGGCTGTCCTTTTTCCCCTTCTTCCAGTACCATTTATATTTGAGCACAGAAGTGGTATCCAATGGTGGATGTGCTTTGTTAATATTTTTCCTTCTTTATTCCCCTCCCCAAGAAGCAGGTTGTAATTGTATAAAAGTGCCCTAAGCAAAACTTGATTTATTTCCACTGATTTACATTTGTAGAAGATTCACTGATAAGGATAGTTATGTGATTAAAAAAGAGAGTCATTTAAGGAAAAAAAAAAGCTGCTGATGGTTGACATCTCTCTCAGTGTTAAAAGAATTAAGTTGGCCCTAATGGACTTCACCTGACTTTTGTTAATTTACTTATTCTTTGTCCTTATTTCTTGTAAATCGCTAAAGCTATGGAAAAGGAACTGGAAAGATGAGCTGCCTTTTCCTCTTTAAGTATTATCTGATTGCCATGGGGTTTTTTTGTTTGTTTGTTTTTGTTTTTTTTAAATCACAGTTTTAAATGTTCATAAACTTGTGGTGACATGAGCTGAGGCTTAAGATACTATGCTCAGTCATGTAAGAATGCATCTGAAATTGAACTTGGAAGCCTATAATAACTGAAGACTCAGACCTGAATATGTTACACTTTTTTGAATAAAGTAAATGGGTTTCTAATGTGATATGGCTGTGAAAGAAGATGTAGTTATTGAAGGTATTGGTGCAATATCATGGAACGTAATCACAGACACGTTCTCCAGTAGGGCCATATCCTCTACTTCAGTCACACAAAAGTAGGGAGGTAGGAAAGCAGTCAAGTTTCTTTTGTTTGGCTCAAATATGCACATGCATCAACAAAGGAATGGGTTCTGCTTTTAAGGGCCTTCAGACTGAGACAGAGGTTAGCATTAGTTTATTATTTGGCACTTCCTGTACCTCTCCCCAGGAACTCAGACCTGGACCAACGGTTTCAAGAGGGTCAGAGGTTTGGAAGAAGAGTAGTGATAGATCTTTTCCCTTCCGCCCCCTCTTCCTTAATCACCTGGCACCTGAAAGTACTCTATTAAAAGAGCAAGAAAGGTTGAAAATATAATAAAGGGAAGGCAAGCTGAGGAACTAGGAATGATTATTCCAACCACCTGGGGATAGGAGTCAAGGGATAGAAAAGGAAATGGCCACATCTTGTAACTGCTTCATGATGGGGGCGGGAGAGAAATGAATTCTTCATTCATTATGGAGAGTGCTTGTACCTACTAGTGGAGGCTTTGGGGCCACATGGTGGGAAAAGGCCAAAGGAGAAGAAGCCTGCCATCTTTCTCCATGCTGGGGGCTCATTAGCTTCTGCTGGGCTGGAGTCCTGGCTGGTGGGCCTTTTGTTCAGGGCCCATGAGTGTAGAAAGGGAATAAAAAGACTCAAATAAAAGATGGATCAACATATGACAGAAGGAGATAAGAGTCTGATCCCTACAACCTAAATAATCAATGCTCCTGGAAAACCCGGTGATCTTTCAGGTAAGTGAGTTACTCCACTATCCACCGAGAACATGTCTCTAAAAGACGGGACAATTTGAAAAGGCCTGGCAGGCCACTCAAATCAAATGATTATTGGTTGAAATTGGGATTTCCCACAAGCTGAAACAGTCTTCTCCCTGCTGTCAGGGGCCACTCAGGAAAAATGTAGAAAGCCTGACCTCCCTTTGGACACTTCAAAGAAAAATCAGAGAAATGACTTTCAGTCTGATCCTTAAAACTGAATGCCCCACTGATCAGGATAAGGGAGGGATAAACACATTAGTGCCTACAAAAAATGGCTTTGGGAAAGTAAGATTTGATCCACTGAGCCGAATGATCATTGCAAGCTGTAATCAGTAAAATCAAATTCCACAGCAAATGGAGAGACATTTGTTCTCCTAGTTGCTCAGTGGGGGTAGATGTACATGGGTTCAGAGAGAGGAAATGAATTTCCCTCAAAGAGAGACACTTTGGCCCAGTTGACCAAAAGGATAGTGTCCCAGAAATCAAATGCAGACATTGCTCTGTTGATGTGCACCTCACGGCTGTTTTATTTGTTTTGAAAGGGGCATTGTTCTTACGGTTGGCTCTGTTTAACCAGGGTGAGCAAGCTGAGCTTATCCATTGAGTCTGGACTGTAGCTTTTGGCTTCCGGCTAGGGAGAAGAGGCAGATTTGGCCTGCTTCTAACAGCTGTTTTGTATGTGTTCTAGTTATCAGGGCAAACACAGGTAAACAATATGAATAAATAGAATGCAAATTGAAGATATATTTAGCATTATCAGATTTCCCACCCCAGCTAACTTTGGGCCATATTGAATGATGGGAAATCCCTTTGCTGAAAGCCAGGGAAATTGGATGAACTCAAAGTGGGAAAAAGAAATCTGTGTTGTCTCGATTTTATCAATTCTTGCCTGACTGCTTGGAGTCAGATGCCTTCTTTTTGAGAAGCAATTATAAGACATAAGAAATGACAAGAGTATTTGGGGCTTTTTGAGGAAGCTACTTTATTTCTGTGAAGAGATCCAATAAGCTCGTTTACATTCTCTGATTTTCAACTGGGAATAAAAAGTCTGTCATTGGCTTCCAGATGTTGGCATCTGTGACACAAAGAAAGAAGCAGCCACAGGAGGATGACCCACAGAGCAGGTTGACCTCTTTCTATGCACTCATGAAGCTGACATTCAGCTCCTGTGCTCGGTGAAGCAGGAAGACCAACCCGTTTTTCAAGAGAAAGCTTTCACAGAATCATTGAATCATAGTTTGAGAGTTAGGCGGGATCTTAGAGGCCACTTCCCACCCACTGAGAAATCCTTTCAACAGCATCCCTGACAGATGGCCATGAACCCTTTGTTTAAATAGCACTAATGTTAGGGAGCTCACTACCTCTAGCCTATTCCATTGTTAAACTACTCTGTTAATCTCAAAATTCTTTTTGTTTAACTTAAAAATGGCTCTGTGTACCTTTCACTCTTTCCCAGAGAGAAAGTGAATTTGAAAGGCTTTGGTCTAAGAGAAACCTTCCCCCTTTCCAAGTCCAATCCACTCCTGTCTATCATGTAACCCTTATATGGAGTAAAGACATATAGTGACATTAAAAAAATTCTTCAAAATTAGCTAGAGTGGAATCTAATAACTAAATGCAGCATCAATTGCACAGAAAAGGGGGGGATACCTTTGTCATTTTCATATTGGAAGATTGCTTACTGTTTCTGGGACTCTGATGATTGCTATAAATTTCCAAATGAGAATCCAACCTCTTCTTACTAGAGAATGCCCCAATCCTCATGCCTTAGTTGAGTTTGAGATGCATCACTAGGTACTGCTATCTCTGCCTGATGTCCTATAGTTTTTTTCCAAACTCATGACTCAAATAGAAATCATTATACTTTACTCTAAAGCTGCCCCTCTCTTTCTTCCAGTGAACCATTCTTCTAGTAATTCAGGTCTACCCAGTGCCATCTTTAACTCTTAACTCTTCTATCCTGTCTCTCTCTCTGTCTCTCTCTCTGTCTCTTTCTCTGTCTCTTTCTCTGTCTCTCTCTCTGTCTCTCTCTCTGTCTGTCTCTCTGTCTGTCTCTCTGTCTGTCTCTCTGTCTGTCTCTCTGTCTGTCTCTCTGTCTGTCTCTCTGTCTGTCTCTCTGTCTGTCTCTCTGTCTCTCTCTCTGTCTGTCTCTTTGTCTGTCTGTCTGTCTGTCTCTCTCTTCCCCCTCCCCCTTCCCCTCCATTCATATCAAATTTTTTAATGCCCATTGCCTTTCTTTGGCTGAAATAATTCTTTCGCTGACCTCCCTGTTTCCAGCCTCTCCCTTCTCCAGTCCATCTTCCACATGATTGCCAAAATAATCTTCCTAAAGTACTTTTTCCGCAATCACTTCAGTGTTCAAGACCTTCAGTTTGTCCCTACTGTCTCTTGGATGAAATAGATATTCTTCTGTTTGGTATTTAAGGATCCTTCTCAATGCAATTTAAACCTGCTTTTCCAAAATCTGAATTTCATCTATACTGGACTATTACTTTTCCTAGTATGTGGCCTTCCAGCAACTCCTCCTTTCTCTCCTTTGTCTGGAGCCATCTTCTAAAGAGGACTTTCCAGGTCTCCTTTATTATTCGTTCTCTTCTCCCTTCTGAAAACACTTTAGTTTAATATTGTAAGAATTCTGTATTTACTGCATCCCCTTGAGAGAATGGATGCTCCTTGAAAACAGATGGTTTAGTTGTTCTATGGTACCTGGCACATAGTAGGTGGCTATTAAATACTAGCTGATTAATTGATAGCCCTCCCTCCTAGCACAGTGACCTGTGTACTGTAGGTGCTCAATAAATACTTGGTTAATGGAAATATGATATTGCCTCTTCCATTCAAACAGAAGTTTCTTGGAGAGAGAAGATTCCCTCTTAAATTATTTTTTCTATTCCTTTTGCTTAGCACAAGTACCTAGAAAATGATAATAAAAGCTAGTATTTCTATAACACTTACTGCATGCCAAATATCCTACTAGACACATTCCAATCATTCTCTCATTTGATTCTCATAATATTCCTTGGAATTAGGTGCTATCATTATCTTGGTTTTACAGCTAATGAAATAGAAGCAAACATAGGTTAAATGATGTGTCACACAGCTAATGTATCTGAGGCTAGGATTTGAAACCTGGCCTTTCTGAATCCATATCAGGTGTTCTGTCCACCTGCTCCCAATAGAATTATAATATAATTTATATCATATATTATATGACATGTAACATATTGTATATAATATAACATATGTGTTATATTACATATAAATAGATAAATTATATGAATATATAATATATTAAATACCAGTTGATTGAAGAATTTTTTTTCAGCTAGAATCAGAAGATGAAATTCAAATTACACCTCTAATGTCTTTAATCCCTGTGTGACCTGGGGAGGATCACTCAACCTCCTTCGACCTCGGTTTCCTCATTTGTAAAAATAATAATAATAATAGACTGGTTGGCCTGTGAGGTCTTTTTCAGCTCAAAAACAATGTCCCATGATGCTTTTATAGGAATTTCAGAGCTGAAAGGAACCTTAGCAACCATCAGGTCCTGTCCATTGTCACAAATTAAACAAGCATCTGGAAAGCTTCTGCTTGAAGACCTCTAAAGAGGAGTAACCCACCATTTCCTCTCCATTAAGTACAATCTACAGCTCAAATTGTTTGGACTTTTCTTGTCAAAGCAAATTTTACCAATTGGTTCTGCTTCTGCTTTCTGGGGCCAAGCAGAACAGGTCTAATCCTTTCTAATCCCCCAAGACAAGTAGGTGGTTCTGGTAGGAAGAGTTTTATATATAGGAAAGGACTTCACATGTGTTAACCTACATGTAAACAATCCTGAGTAGGTATTTGTATTATCTCTATTTTATGTATTAGGAAACTGAGGGAGGTTAAGGCATAATAAGTAATTAAGGCAGGAGTTGAATTAAGATTTTCCAGGATTCTGAAGTGAACATTCTATCCATTGTCACTAAGCTGCCTTTTTTGAGTCTCCAGCCTGTCATCAAGTAGTAATTAGTTACTTCTTTCTATTACCTATTACCTGTAGGGTAATATACAAACCTGATGAACGTGCTGTCCGTGCCTTTATCTAACTTAATAATAAAAATATTAAACAACAGAGAGACAAGCACAACCATCTAACCCATTTTTGATACAGCTAATTTTATCATCTAATCCATTTGTCTAGATCCCTTCCTTAGTAGTATAAAATACATTAGTATATCTTGTATAATAGTATAAGATACATTAGTGACTTAAAAGATACAGTGATATAAGATACAAACATTTTGCTAAAATCTAGACAAACTATCCTTATAGTTTTTCAAACATTACTGACATTGGCTCAGTAATTGTATCTGCATTTTTTTCTAGTACTGAAGGCCATAGATCACATGGGGCAGCTGATTTGAATTCATCAAGGACAACTAGGTGCTCCCTTACAATCCTTTTACATATCTTAGCTAACAAATTCATGTTAACTACTTCTGTACTGTCATTTCCAGTACAAGGGTCATCCTCCCTGGAGAAGAAAGCACAAAGGTCATTCTCCTTGGCAAAGTAAACAGAAGGAAAATCAGAATTAAAGTTTGTTTTCTCTCTGTTATCAGTTACCATTATCTCATTCATTCTAAGCAAAGTTCTATCCCATTTTTAATCTTCCTTTTTTTTTTCTTATAGCTTAAAAAAATCTCCTTTTATTGTCCATTTACCTTCTCAGCCTTAGCACATTTTTATAGGACTATACCATGCTTTAATAATCATGCTTTTTTACTTGACCTGGCTTCCAAGTTTTATATATTTCTTTTTAAATTCTAAATTAGTTGGTGAGTTCTCCATACTTCTCTCCTAAGATAAATTCTATTTTTCTTTAAGTTTGGAATCATTTCCCTCTACATCATTAAAATTTAATTCTTAGATACCCTTTAATTCTTAGTCCCTCCTGATCTAACTTGCCCCTGTTTTTCTGACCCAATGATGCTACTATTTTTATGGTCTTCTCAAACTTCAGTCATCCTTGATTCCTGCTCCTTCACTATCCACATCTAATTATTTTCCAAGACCTGTTGACTCTACCTCTGCAATATCTCTAGAATTCATTGACTCTTTTCCATTTTCACTGCTACCATCTTAGTTCAGGCTCTCATTATCTCTCAGCTGTACTACTGAAATGGTCTTCTCCTAAACTTCCTGCCTCCACTCTCCTTCTACTAGAAGAATAATTTTGCTAATGTACAACTCTGATACTGTCACTCTACTACTCAAAAACCTTTTAACACTGGAAGGACCAGGACCATCAACTGATGCTCATACATTCATATTCTCTCTCTCTCTCTCTCTCTCTCTCTCTCTCTCTCTCTCTCTCTCTCTCTCTCTCTCTCTCTCTCTCTCTCTCTCTCTCTCTCTCTCTCTCTCTCTCTCTCTCTCTCTCTCTCTCTCTCTCTCTCTCTTTCTTTCTCTCTCTCTCTCTCACACACACATTCATACATATATATGTATGTGTGTGTGTATATATATATATATATATATATATATATATATATATATATATATATATATATAATGTACTATAATTGCTCCTATCTGAGCAAGTGCACTTTAAATACAAATAATTATGAGCAGGAATAATTTTACTTTGAAATAAACATTTTTATTCCACTGCCTCTCTTTTCTTTGCTTTATTGATTGAATAAGCCCTGCAGGTTGGTCTTTCTAGATATTCTAGCACCCCATGGCCTACCAAAAAAAGTCTTAAGTACTTAGCCTAAAATTAAAGACTATTTTAAGAATCTGACTTCAACTTACCTTTCCAGTTTTGTCTAACACTCACATTCTCTAATCTGGATAATACATCCTCAATTTACCCCAAGCTTTAAGCCCATGTTCCCACAATCTTGGATACAGCATATCTTCCTACCAACTTCTACTTGTTGAATTTCTCCCCCTTCTTCAAGACTCAGTGCAGGGACTTTCTGCAAGAACCATTTCCCAGTTCCTCTGAGTGGAAATAAATTCTCCTTCCTCAGAGCTCCCATAGGACTCTGCAACTCTCTTTGTTCTTAACATCTTCTGTTTTATATTATAATGATGTGTGTGCTTGTCATCTCCCCACACAAAATATAAACTCTTTGAGGGCAGAAGCAATATCCTATTTCTTGGAGTATTCTCAGTACCCAGCTATCATGTACTTAGTCATGAACTGGTCTCACAAAAATATGATGTCAGGGAAAAGACATCAATATAAACAGTGGTATCTTTTACCACTTATTTACCACTTATATTTCACAGTGATGGTTTCTGGCATAGATTCCTGACTTCCCCAAATTCAGTCTACAAAAAACTTGAAATGGTTTCAATGACTAAAGGCTAATCTTAATATCAGAGGGATTTGAGGGATTTAATGCAAATGACCCTTCCAGGACTGTAGGAGTATACCTATGCATCTCAGACTGCTGGACACAAGAACAGGAACTGGGATTATGGTTTTGAAAAATAAATGAAAAACAGTAAAATTTGAGTGAAGAAAAAACAAAAGGAGATAGAAATGGGCCTGGAGGCAAGAGCCTTTCTGTCAGATCTACTAGAGTTTACCCTATCTCTAATAGTGCTTGGTTTTAGTTCTGTTTCCTGATGCTTTTCATGAGTATTTCCTCCTGATCATGATACCATTGGGTTTCTAGAATATGGGCCTTGATGGGAGGCAAACTGCAAATATTGAGGCCCTTTCAAAGGTCATCCTGAAGTTTTGTTGGTGCAGAGCCAAGATACCATCCCAGGCATTAAGATTATACCCTTTCTGATCCATGTAAAAGGGCTAAAGAGCAGCTCTGATAATTGAGTATATGGAGACTCACTAATATCACATCCTAACTCTTAGGGAACTATGGTACAGGGAGTTATTATTTGAGTTCATGGATAGCAAAAGGGCAGATAGACTGTTTTATTCTTTTCTTTTTACCTTCTATTTCTGTTGTAACTATACTACAAGCTTTCATTATTACAGTGTGAAGTCTTGTGAATAATTCCCAGTCAGCAAGGGAAGGAAATTGAGAGAAAATAGAGACTTGTGAGCATCCATTTGTGTTGATGCTCACAAAACTTGAACTAAGTTTTAAGATCCTGGAAATAATTTGAAAGCACTTCAGTGATAATGATTTCCCCTTCTCCCTCAAAGCTCTCTACCACTTTTTCCTTTGTGAATGTGAGAAGCCTAGCTGTTTCATCCCTGATAGACTACTATGCTAGGGTCCTGTTACCTTTGACACAATCCTCCCTGAGAGAAGGGCTCATGAGATTTTCCTAGAAGATAGGTTTTTGCTAGCCTTGTCCCCCAAACCCTTTACTGTTCTCTATACAATTGCCTCAGGAAGATTACAACACAGCAGCCTGTTGCAACAAAGCATTCTCCAGGGATAAGAAGAACACACAGTTGCACAGGGAAGCGACTCATTAAATTCCATTCTAGGGCTACAGTACCTTGCTAAAAGCAGGTCTCGCTTGGTTCCTTTGCTCCCCTTCTTCCTTAGAGCTCTGCCATGACATTATAATGGGCCAACATAAATACCAACCTGGAGATTTAGGCTTCTTTACTTTAAAGGCTGCCTACAAGCAGCCTCAGAGTTGGAGAGAGTCCAGTACCCTCTAGGGATATTGTAAATACCTGCTGTTAAATCAACTGTCCAGCCTCCTAGATTATAGGAGCAAAATCCAATACAGGGCAAACCTTTCTACATCTGCAGCAGACCTAAAAGTGGTAGAGAATCAGGAAGGAGATCCACAGTCCCAATAACTTCATCCTTCTCCTATAATTTCCTTCTTCAACTTTCTTCAACCCCTTCTCACCCCTCCTCAGCTCTGTCATTCACATGTATTCCCAAGCCCTGTCACTGTTACCTCTTAGTGCTGATCTCTCCCACTGCAAATCAGAGACTAGCACTTCCTGACTGCCTGATTCTTTATTTCATCCAAACTCCTTTCCCCTCCATTGCTCTCACTCTCCTAAGGAAATTGCCAGGATGAAAACTTGAGGAAAAGGCATGTACCCCACAGGGTGAGGGAGAGAGCAGCCAAACACTTGTGAATCATTGACACTATCCAGAACCTTCACCATAATTGTGTTCTGATTGACCGACTTGACCCTATTCCACCAATTAGAAAGTGAAGAGAGTTCCATGGACAGGCAGGAGAGACAGTCTCCATCTGGACCTACATTATGGTGGGCTTTCACCTGATTTAAATCAGTTATCATGTATTAAGGACATAATTAGGTCATATGTTGGTTGAGGCCATGTCACCAGGATATGCAGACAGAAATTATTTCCTCTGTCTTTGCTAAAAGGAATCAAAGAAAGGTTTGATGAAGATTTGTAAATATTTCAGGGCCTACAATTGCAAAGAAACAGAGCAAATACCCATTGGCCTCATGCTCAAGATGGGTGTTACAGTTTGCTATAATGAGCCAAAGCAATTTCCAAAGCAGTATTTATTTTTTAAAATTATGCACACAACAAATGACCGAGGTGAACTAAATTCTGAGAGCTCAGTGCTAATGTGTAAGTAGGCTGGTAATTTTGAGCACTCAGTTGGGAAATGCAAAAATTATGGCTCTTTCCAAAGTATTGACTCATCCATCCTGTACATTCTAAAGGTACAATTTAACAGACCAATTAGTAATCTCAAATTCTCATTCTCGGTTCTGCAGATGACTTTATGGATTAGGACCCTTTTTCCCCCCTCTGGTTTAATGCTGAGGATGTTCTCTAGAATGTCATTATGAGATGGCTTTGCAGTGAAACTGAGTCGGATTTAGGGCTGGGTAAAATAGAAAATATTAGAAAAGGGCCACTCAGCTGGATATCTCTCAGGTACACCACTGTGAACCTAACACATTCTACCTGTGTGTCTGTGAGATTTGCATTCATCCATTAAATTGCTGAGTTAATATACCTATGAAGAGAATGAGTTCAGTATTGGACTAGTACGGCAGTAGGGAGAAAAACCACTGCTTCCTGCTGCCTTTCTGATATACACAATTCCCAAAGGACATCATATACAGTTCCCTGCTCCAATAGGTAGATATTTGTGATCATTTGTGAGTGTCCTTCCAAATAGTTTCTTTGCTGTTGAATAACAAACAAAAACTCAAATTTATTATAAAGCTTTGCAAAAAAACTTGACATGCATTGTATTATTTGAGTCTCCTAATCACTCTATGAGGTAGGCAACATAGGCACTGTAATTATTCCCAGTTTACAGTTGAGGAAACTAAGTCTCAGAGGAGTTAAACTACCCTGGTAAGCAAAATTTGATCAAAAATTTCCCCTAATTCCCAGTCTATTACATCAAGCTATCTATCTGATTACTACTAATAAAATTCCCCAAAATTTATTAAGTGCTTAATATGCATCAGGTGGTATAGTGGATAGGGCACTGGACCTGAAATCAGAAAGATCTGAGTTCAAACTTGCCCTTAGTCACTTAATAATGGTGTGACCCTGATGAAGTCATTTAAACTTTGGGAGGTTTTCCTCAGTTCCTCACCTATAAAATGGAGACACACTGAAGAAGGGAATGGCAAACCATTCCATATCTTCTCCAAGAAACCCTACGGACAAAGTTCAAAGAATTAGACACAACTAAAGACCGAAAACGACAACAAATGTGTCAAGTGCTGGCAATACAAAGACCAAAACTAAAGCAGTATCGGAATAAAATGTGATAATAAAAGTAAAGTGCATTGTGAACCTTAAAGTAGGATGATGATCAAAAAGCTTATGTTCTATTAAGGAAAAATTCTATTGGCCATCATTTCTGCATTTCCCAACTTGTGAATTTGTAAGTTCCATGAATAGAGCAATAAGCCATATGAGAGAAAGGACAATGGCTAAAAGTTTTACATCTCTCCCAGTCCCTAGCATTGCTCTGTACACATCAGAAAAATAATAAATATTTGTTGAATGAATGGATATCAACTTTGATTATTTTTTATATCTTTAAACAAGAGTTCTTATTTATTCCTCCCAGAAATTCATTTATTTCGTAGATTTTTAATCAATGGAAAGAGAACAATCTTAGGACAGTGAGAATTTCCCCCCAAATCACCTTAGTTTGAATGCATGTAGAAAGCTTCTTTCTAGTAGACAGTTCCCTATTATCCTGAGAGGCTCAGAACAAAAGCTGGGATAATGGTTCAGCCGTCAGCAGCATCACTTATTTGTTACTCTGGATGGAAAGATAATGGATGAATCTTTAACTTCTGGGAGAGGCCTTTGGAAATGATAGTCCTTGAATGGCAAAGCTGCACTCAATAGAAAAAGTGTCCTCTGAGTATACAGGACTGGCCAAATGGACTCCATCAACTTGTAATGCACTTCTTTGTTCATAGTTACATCTTAAGGGCAG
Organism: Sminthopsis crassicaudata; assembly: GCF_048593235.1. Taxonomy (NCBI): domain Eukaryota; kingdom Metazoa; phylum Chordata; class Mammalia; order Dasyuromorphia; family Dasyuridae; genus Sminthopsis; species Sminthopsis crassicaudata. The sequence goes on along the minus strand of NC_133621.1, from coordinate 68,843,304 downwards.
CAAACTGATTAAAATGAAAAAGGCCTTTCTAACAGATGCACCAAGTCTAGCTTGGGGTGTGTTGGTATATGGATGTGTTTATGAATGCAAGGCAGTGAGAAGGGAGAAGGGGACCTCAGTCAGCACATTTTAAAGCAGAGAGGTTTCCAGGATCAAGAGCAATCTCAGAGAATGTTGTCTACTCCAGGCCTCTCATTTGAGACATATCTTTGTCAGTTATATCTCTATTAAAAATCTCTGAGACCCAGAGAAATAAACATATTAAGCATATAGATTATATTTAAAATTCTATTGTTAGAAAGGACTTTTGGCATAAATTTCCACATAACCATGGAGGAAAATGAGAGTAAGAGAGATGACTTTCCTAAAAGGTCATATGAGCAGAATATATATTTAAAGTAGGTCCACTGACTGTATATCAAATGTGCCAGACCACTTTATCTAATCCCAAGGTCACTTGGGGATCTCTTGAGTTCTAAATACATAAATGACCTACTAAAAAATCAATGAGTCTAATTCTACAAACCACACAGAAACCCATCCCATTGCTTTATAGCCTCATCTAATTTGGGCTGGGATATGCAAAAAGATAGAATGAAGGGTAAGGATGTCAATCTTCATGAGTAGTCAATGTCCAAGACAGAGTTCCATCATCCCAGTGCTAAATGTAGTATCTATATTAACACCAGAACTTTCTTTCCTCTTCAGGATTATATTTATTCCTTTCTATTTGCTTTTCAAATCTACTTTTGTATAAATTTTTCCATGAATTATTTGCTTTTTGTATAAATTATTTGCCATGTCTAGTCATGGCATTATGTTTCAATCCTTCCTGACTGCATATGATAGAATTACTATAATTCAGTTGTTTTTAGTAGTGTCTGACACTTTATTTTGAGGTTTTCTTAGTAGACATGCTTAACTGTGTTTTCTATTTCCTTCTACAATTCATTTTGTAAGTGAGAAACACAGGTATATCTGAGGCCAAATTTTAACTGGGGAAGATGGGACATTCTGATTCCAGGGTTGTATCTATTGTGTCACCCAGCTCAATGCTCATCTCTAAAACTGAAAGCCAATTCATAGGTCACAGCATCTCATCTCCCCATTTTACAGAGGATGAAGTTGAGATCCAGAGAGACTATGTAGTGACCAATGTTACACAAATAGTGTAAAACAGAGTTGTGACTCAAACCTAAGTTCTCTGACTCTACTGTATTCAGTTTCTGAAGACAATTTCAGTGAAGTAGATTCTTTCTTGATAGTTGAAGGTTACAATCTCTCTTTGCTAAGATTCAAAAACTCTTAAGTGGGACAAAAATGAGAAATAATCCTTGCCTTCAAAGAGCTTATGGGAAAACAACAAATGCAAAGATAAATCAATGCAATATGACTTAGGAGGGAGAAACAGTGGCTACTGGTAAAATGAGTTGGAGAGGAAGTGGTATCTGAACTTAGCCTTGAATAAAACTAGCTATTTTGAGAGGGAATTTTGAGGAAAGAGTGCATTTAATTCATGGAGACAGCCTGTGTCCAGGCATAGAAGCTTGAGATAAAATTCTAGAAGGATATTCAATGCAACATTTAATGTCTTCTTTGAAGGCAAACCCTCTACTCCTTCCTCAATCTCTCTACTGCAACTCCAAACCACTTAAAAAAAACTAAAGCAATGACTGTTGTCTTTGATCATATTTTGAGTGGGTAAGAGTACTTTTCCAGTTCCTCTCTTGCCATTTTAGTGGCAATCTTCTATTTTTATCAAAAAATAAAAAAAAATAAATAGTGTTTGACTCACTTATAAGGGATCACAAACTAAATCAATTATATTTTTATTGTTCTTTTAAATTAATTGTATTATTATTTTTCCAACTCACAAATATATTTAGTAATTTAATTTGGGATGGCATCACATAAACAAATTAGTGCGGTAAAATGATTGTTTTTGTTTTATTGGCTTTGCCTCCTCTTAAACAATTAATGTTTCTCTAATTATTTAAATAACTTTATTTTAAAAAGAGCATTTAGTAAGTATATTCATGTAGTTCTTGGTAGACAAGTAAAAATATGTCCAGCTATTTTATTCTTAAGCCAATTATATTAAAATTCCAACCTGCCTTATCAAATATCAGAACATTTTTTTAAAGATATCAAAATATCTTTGAAAAGCAAATTAAGAAATCCAAGGTTACAAATGTCCATCTTGGAGAATTGCTTGGGTCATGGAGTGGATTAAGTGACTTGCCCAAGGTCACATAGCCAGTATAGGTTAGAGATGAGATTGGACTTGGGTCTTTTTGTGTTGGAGGCTAGCTTTTTATTTGCAGATCACCTTTCATTCCTAACTCTACAAAATCAACTCGCTAACAATAGCAACCATTTGAATGTCATGATTTTGTAACATGGTGTCTTCCAATGTCAATGTCCACATCAGGAGCCGATCTCTTCAGTCTCCCTAGTGATTATCCACATTTTTTTCTGCTATAGTTCCTGGCCACCACCTTTTTTTTTTTCTTTTTTGTAAATCACATATTCTTCCCTGTTTTTAAAGACTTCCTCTTCCCATAATCAGTCATATATCCCCCTGAGAATAGCCTTGATTGTCCACAGCACTCACCGCCAGCCTTGGCAGTGCTGCATGAATGATACTCTATCCCACAGTTTGAGTCAATGGCTATAAATGAAAGGTTGCTCAACATAGAAGTTGTTAGCACTGGATCAATGAACATTGAGGAGGATACCTCTTTTCTCCCTACTAGCAGATCATTTACATAATTCTCAGTTTATTTTGCTCTCACCTGAAGGCTTTATACTTCACATTAACTCCTGGTTAGCAGTGGGTAATTTAGATGAATAAATGGAAGAATAGGCAGATAAACAGGTGAATAGATAGATGAATGGATGAAGTTTTTATTAAGTGTTATTAAGTTTATTAAGTACAAAGCACTGTGGCTAGATAGCAATTAATTTCTCAGTTCCCCTTTCTCTTTACTCATTCTCCCTTTAAGGATTTGGGTTTTCCAATCAATTTCCATTTTTGTGATTGAATTGTTTCAGTTGTATTAAACTTTTTTCAGGTTTTCTTGGCAAGGATATTGGAGTAGTTTGCCATTTTCAGTTCATTTAACAGATGAAGAGACTGAGACAAACGGGATGAAATGACTTGTTCAGGGTGATGCAGCTAGCAAGTGTCCAAGGCCAGATTTGAACTCAAAAAATCCAGGCTTAGTACTCTATACTCTGATATGTAGCTGCCCTACTCTACCTAGCTCACAGCAACTGCACCATCTTTAGCATTTTCCTTCTTGTATTCTTTGTTTTGTGCCCAAAATTTCCAAAGCATAGTGTAGAACCCCTCCAGTATCCTCATCACTACAGTATGTCACTTAATCTACTCTATTACCCAAACAATTCTCTAAGATGGACATTTGTAACCTTGGATTTCTGAATTTGCTTTTCAAAGATATTTTGATATCTTTAAAAAATGTTCTGATATTTGATAAGGCAGGTTGGAATTTTAATATAATTGGCTTAAGAATAAGATAGCCGGACATATTTTTTACTTTCCTAAATAGACCCAGGAACTACATGAATATACTCACAAAATGCTCTTTTAAAAATAAAGCTTCTCTTTCATATTGATGGGCATTTTTCTCTACTACTGATCACTTGTTCCCCAATATCTGAACAGCCACACTGCCTATTTATCCAAACACAGAAGTATGTGATTTCAATTTAACATAATTATAAAAGAATCAGATTTCCAAGGTTTGTGTAGAAGGAGGCTTAAATTAGCAGTCACACACCAAAACACTTGTAACCTACCAGCTCAAGGATACTCCGGTATAAGCAATTTGTGCTTCAGATCTGCAATGGATTCCCAATGAGCTCCTGTTACCATTCTGTTTCACTAAGACAAAAAAAATATCAAGACTAAAACCTGTCAGTGATATGTATTTTGGTGATATGTGGCTTTCACTGGCGGTTCAGCAAATTAGTCTGATCACTTCTGTGTTTGGTTCATGCATTGGCTCAAGTCCCTATTTCTAATTCAACTTTCCCGCCTCCCTAAAGTGCTTCTTCCTTCCACAAACAACTAAGTATAGATAAAGAACATAGGAAAACTTGGCCAGCCTGGAAATAGCTACTGAGAAAACAGCTTTGGATTCATTGCTTTCAACACTGAAAACTCCTTAGACCATAAAGACTTCAGGGTTGCTGCCATATCCTTTTAGTTTGCATCTACTGTAAAGTAATAGGTATTTGATTGTTTTATAAAAACTGCACTCTTTGGAGAGACTTCTTAGGTTAGGGTGAGGATGCTCTGTTATCTTATTAATTTAGGATTAGCTAACCTTTTTTTTTTTTTTTTTGGCCCAACTAGATGGTCTTTAGCTCGGAGAACAGGAAATAGCAAGGAAAAATACCTGGGTCTTTATAAACTATTGCGGTCCAGCGGCAGTCCCTTGGACTGATGTTGGAGGACTAAGTTCAATCCCACCTCTGATAGATTAGTTGTATCACTCTAGACAAAATACTTTACTTCAGTAGACTTCAGTTTCTTCATATGTGAGATGAAAGGATTAGACTAGATGGTCTCCAAATTGCCTTCTTGCTGTACAATTCCATGATATTAAAGACACAGAGAGGAAAATAGGGAAAGAAGGGAGAGTTTTGAGGCTATAATATAGGGAGTCTAGCTTCTCCATTCTGCGGATCTCTCCTGAGTACCTGGGCCTTATCTCCCTGGTCTTTTACCTTAGAAAACTATTATCTATCCTAACTTTCCCTGCTTCCAATATTTGTTGAATGGATGAAATTTGAACACGCAATTGAAATACAGAATTGTTGTCTAGCAATTGTTAAACCAATAAATAACCATCATCGGTTTAGACTCTCTAAGATATGTTATTCTTAGTGAGAATTGGGGGTAAGCCTGTTTCATTTGGAGACAGTGAGGCAGAGTTGAAAACAAAAACATTGGATAGAGAGTCAAAAGGCCAAATCATAATAGCCTTTTGACCCTCTAAGCCTTTGTTTCCTCATCTGTAAAGTGGAAATAATATAGTTTGCATTAACCTCACTAGAGAAAGAGGTTTCAAGGGCAGTGGGAGAAGGCAGCTGAGAAATGATGGTGAAGTGCTTTATAGAAAGAAACAACAGTACTTTATAGACCTTAAAGCATTATTATGTACATATAAGCTACTATTACTGAGTCTCTGAAAGATCAGAGCAGGGCAATTAGTAGTAGATAAAATAACATCAAAAAGAGGCAGATGAACCAGAAAAATAACCCTGAAGATAAATATAGGAAGTTAAAAGCAGAGGTAGAAAGCTTACCAGTTAGTTCTTCAGAAGCTAATAAAAGAAGGAAACAAGGCTTGGTATATTGGGAAAAAAGAGGTAAATGGAGCAGGAGGCATGAATGCCCTTGCATTCATTGGAGGAGAAGCTCCTGCCCTGTGAAATCTCCTGCCAACAACCAAGATTGCTTTATTTCTTCTGGCAGCTTAAGACGGGGAAAAGCGGAAAGACTATAGTCATAATTCTCGTATTCCCACACTCAATTGCAAGGTGACCTTAGTCATTTTATTGAGAATCTTCTTTGCTTATTGAGTAAGGCAGGGCTACTGTCCAGAAATGTATATGATCTCTTCTTCTCTTTGCATGAAAATGGCTTCTCTTAATGTGGCTAAGAGGTAAGGAGAAGAGGGGAAAAGCTATCTGCTAGTGCTATGGTTCATTTATCTTATTTGACCTGAAGTCTCTAAGTTTAAATGGCTTAAAGCTCTAATGTTTCACTCAGGGTGGTCTTCAATTGATAAATTTGAAAAGAGAAGTGTGAATATCAATATTTCAGAGGGTACTGGTGGTCATAGAAGGCCATGACTCTGAAGGTCAGCTTGGTCAGTGAACCCCGGTCCTGAGAGTTATTTACACACCATAATCAACTTAAAATCTGGTTATGGAATACTCATTTTGGAACCTTTGCCTTTGAGAAATTGCTTCCTTGACAAAGGGAAAGGGGTTAACTCCAAAGGTTTCAGCTTTTATTCCCACCCCCAGCAGTTCCTCTGCTAATTTCTCCACAAGGATCTCCCTTGGTTTCTACCTTCACATGGTTAAATGGTATTCTCAAGGTAATTTATTTCTACAGCCAGTCGTTTTCCTGATTTTTGTTTGAAGTTCAACAAATAAAAGTTGAATGCTGAATCTGATGACAGAAGAATGAAGTTGAAACAGAGATTACCAGATCTTTCTCCACTATTGGTCTCAGATTATAGACATCTCCATAAAAAGGGATACTAAGTTATATTTTCTATGCTGAGAATTTTTTTATATGAGAGCAGCACTATCTGGATGATTTTGGAGAATACTAACCAATCCATAAAACAAAACCTATTTGATTTTTTTTTTGGAATTAATAAATTTGACAGTCTTTTTCTTTGCATCATCACTAGGCCAACTCTAAAATTTCATTGCTGAGTATTTCTGATGAAGACCTCATTTCTCAACTATATAGAGAACTGAGTTAAATTTAGAGGAATAAAAGTCATTTCCCATTTAATAAATGGTCAAAACATATTAAGGCAATTTTCAGATGAGGAAATGAAAGCTATAGTCATATGAGAAAATGCTCTAAATTATGGCTTATTAAAATGCAAATTAAGACAACTCTGAGATACCACCTTTCAGATTGGCTAAGATAACAAGAAAAGATAACAATGAATCTTGGAGGGAATGTAGGAAAACTGGGACACTAATACATTGTTGGTGGAATTGTGAACAGATCTAAGCATTCTGGAGAGCAATTTGGAACTATGCCCAAAGGGTTATCAAACTGTGCATATCCTTTGATCCAGCAGTATTTCTACTGGGTTGTATCCCAAAGAGCTCATAAAGGAGGTAAAGAGACACACATGTGCAGAAATGTTTGTGGGAGCCTTTTTGTAGTGGCAGGAAACTGGAAACTGAGTGGATGCCCATCAGTTGAAGAATGGCTGAATAAGTTATGGTATATGAATATTATGGAATATTATTATTCTATAAGAAATGATCAACAGGATGAAGACAGAGAAGCCTGGGGACACTTACATGAACTAATGCTAAACGAAATGAGTAGAACCAGGAGATCATTGTACATGGCAACAACAAGATTATATGATGATCAATTCCGATGGACATAACTTTCTTCAACAGAGAGATGATTCAGATCACTTCCAGTGATCTGGTGATGAAGAAAGCCATCTACAACCAGAGCGAGGACTGTGGGAACTGAGTGTGGTTCACAACCTAGCATTTTTATTTTGTTGTTGTTGTTTTCTTGTGTTTATTTTCTTTCCAATTCTTTCCTGTTTGATTTTATTTTTCTTGTGCAGCAAGATGATTGCATAGACATGTATGTATATATTAAATTTAACATATTTTTACCATGTTTAACATCATTGAATTACTTTCCATCTAGGGAAGGGTATGGGGAAAGAAGGAAAATTGGAACACAAGGTTTTGCAAGGGTCAATGTTGAAAAATTATTCATGAATATGTTTTGAAAATAAAAGGCTTTAATAAAAAAAATATGTAGTTGCTTCTACAAAGAAGAGGGCATTGTTCCCCCACTTCTCAAAATGAAAAAATAATGAAAATTAAAGGAGAAAAAATATCTGAATGGATGTGGTTTTAGGAAATTTTTGTTGTATGCCAAATAAAAAGAAATGGACCTCTGCTTGAAGACACAAAAATGCAAATTAAAACACTTTTGAGGTATCATTTCACACCTGTCAAATTGTCTAATATGACAGAAAAGGAAGATGATAAATCCTGGAGAAGATGTGAAAAGATTGGAGCATTAACATATTGTTGGTGCAATTGCAATCCAAACATTCTGGAAAGCAATTTGGAACTATACCCAATGAAACTGTGCACAGTCTTTGACCCAGCAATATTATTCTATTAGATACTATCTATCAATAGAAAGATTTATCAATAAAAAGATCTATCAATTCTAGATATATCTAGATCTATCAATAAAAAGAGAAAAGGACTCACATGTTCAAAAATATTTATAGCAGCTCTCTTTATGGTGGAAAAGAATTGGGAAATAAGGACATGTCTATCAGTTGGGGAATGGCTGAACAAGTTGTGGTATACAAATGTAATGGAATACTATTTTATTATAAAAAATTATGAGCAAGTAGATTTTAGAAAAACCTGGAAAGACTTACATGAACAGATGCAGAGTGAAGTGAACAGAACTAGGAGAACATTGTACACAATAGCAACAATGTTGTTCAGTGGGAAATTGTGAATGGCTTAGCTATTCTTAGCAATGTATTGATCCAAGACAATTTCAAAATACTCATGACGGAAAATAGCTCCACATCCAAAGAAAGGAATGACATCTGAATGCAGAAGAAAACATATTATTTTCACTTTTTGGGGTGATTTTTTTTTCCTTTTTGTTCTGATTCTCCTTTCACCACATGACTAATGTGGAAATATATTTTCATGATTGCACATGTATAACTTATATCAGATTGCTTGCGGTCTTGGGGAGGGAAGAAGCAAGAAAGGGAGGGAGAAAAATTTCAAATCCAATCTTATAAAATGAATATTGAAAACTATCTTTACATGCAATTGGAAAAAATTAAATTCTATTTAGCCCCCTCCAAAAAAAATTAACCTCCATTGCTGGTCAGTCTCCTAGGTATAATTCTTTGAGGGATAACATAGGGGTAAATAGTAAGTACAGAAGCACATGTGTGTGTACACTCACACATATACACATGATTGTTTTCCACAGAATTTTCACATAATACTGTGAGGCCAGATGAAAGAAAACAATGGAAGCTAAGTGGTTATGCAGTTGTATCTGTATGTATTCTAATGTCTAATTTGAATGTCCTCTTCAGCACAAGATAAGATAGCTTCATTATATTTTTGCTTCATTATTTTATAACAAAGGACCACAGAGATGAGTTCTTATAGAAGGAAAACTGCTCCTTTGAACTAATGAGCTAGACTCTAAGAAAGCTACTTCCTCTCACATCTCCTCACACCTGCTCATAAGAGGTCTCACAAAACCACAGGAGATGAAAAGACTAAAATATTAGACTTGGGGTGGGGGGAGACACCTGAGGTTGCTGAGGGCTGAGGGGGAACTCTGCCCAGCTGCTCTCTCACAGGAGATGAGGACTTCGGAGTCGGGAATGCTATCAGAGAGACTGTGTGCATCCTTGGGAGCATTTATTTATTAAAATAGCAACAGAGAGAGTCACTGGGCTTCTTGTGGAAAGAGAAAGGTCACACAGTGGTGATTCCCCCTGAGGAAATCTGAGCAATATAAAAATTGGCTGTTTTCTGATTTGTCTGCATAGGAGGTTTGAGCTATCTTTCCTCTCAGGAAGTCTTGAGTATCAAAAGTGCTGAGCGCAAACAAAAGTCAGAACCCAGCTTCTTTACTTCCTTCAGGTTTTCTGGCACTGGTGCTCTCTGTCTCTGTCTCTGTCTCTCTGTCTCTGTCTCTGTCTCTCTGTCTCTCTCTCTCTCTCTGTCTCTCTCTGTGTGTCTCTCTCCATCTCTGTGTGTGTTTGTCTCTGTGTATGACTCTGTATGTGTGTGTGTCCTTTGTGTGTGTATCTCTCTCTCTCTCTCTCTCTCTCTCTCTCTCTCTCTCTCTCTCTCTCTCTCTTCTCTCCTCTCTCTCTCTCTCTCTCTCTCTCTCTCTCTCTCTCTCTCTCTCTCTCTCTCTCTCTCTCTCTCTCTCTCTCTCTCTCTCTCTTCTCTCCTCTCTCTCTCTCTCTCTCTCTCTCTCTCTCTCTCTCTCTCTCTCTCTCTCCTCTGTCTCTGTCTCTGTCTCTGTCTCTGTCTCTGTCTCTCTCTCTCTCTCTCTCTCTCTCTCTCTCTCTCTCTCTCTTTCTCTCTCTCTCTGTCTCTCTGTCTCTCTCTCTCTCTCTCTGTCCCTCTCCGCCTCTCACCCTCTTCCTCTTCCCCCCTCTATCTTCCCCTCTGTCTCCCCCTTTGTCTCCGTGTCTCTTTCTCTCTCTGTGTCTCTCTGTGTGTTTCACAGTCTGTGTCTCTCTCTATTCCTTCTCCTTCCTTCCTTCCTTCAATCTCTCCCTCGCTCCATTTCCTATGAGAATTTTGGAGAAGTATTTCTGGCTATGTTCAGACTAAGGAGCTCTATTTGTTTGTTTTTTAATTGTTTTAAGAAGGATTTTTGTGCCTCCTAACCATGGCATTTCCATCATTAAAGAAAAATGGACAAAGTAAATCTTATTCACACTAGCAGCATACAGTCCAGACCTAAACAATAAAATGGAAGAAAAAGACATAGTGCCCAAGAAGCCCAAATCTAATTAGAAATCTTTCAGCCGACTGCTCTCCAGACTCTTCCAGACTTGCTGCAGCTTCCTCCTTCCTGAAGGCCAAAGTTCTGGAAGCTGCTGCTGCTATAGCCTCAGATGTGCTGAGTGATACGGCTCAGGCTAAAGCTGTTCCTGGAAGTAATGACTTATCTTTATACACTGCTTTCTATTCTGAAACACCTCAAAATCACTCAATTCACTTTTTATAGATCTTGGTCGGGAACTACTTCCCAGCCCCTGAAACGAAATCATTTCTCTCTACAACTGTGAATTTTGAGGTTCCTGTGATGTTGTGCCATCAGCTCAAGTTTTATAGAAACCCTTGCATTTGCCTGTGAACATTTTTGATAATATTTTTATGAACCGTCAGCAACACTACCTAGCACTTCAGAACAGGATTTGTAAAAAATGAAAAATACCACAATCCCCCGTGAGCTTTAAGGAATAATAGTAGCTAGGCTACATATGGTTCTGCCTAGAGGTGGGCATCTGGATCACTTGATCTGAGTGGAATCTTAGACAATATTAAGAATTTTTCATGGTTCAAAAGACCAGTAAATAAGGTAGGTTCCACAGATTGGGAAATAACTGTTTATATAATCTTTTCATACATCATTACATTTGATCCTTAAACTCTGTGAGATAGGTATTTTTAGCTTTATTTGATAAACAGTGTATGCATTAGCTTTTAAAATTAGCTTTGTTTTTATAAATAAAGAAACTGAGGTTCCATCTTATAAAGAGACGAGAGTGCATATGATTTGCTCTTAATCACATACATGATGAGTGTATATGATTCAACTCTTTCTGAGTCCGGATAGCCCCCAGTTATGTCTCCATTTCCTGAGAATGAGAGGCTGATAGTCAAGGCAAATCTCTCCCTCTACCAAAGGACTCGACTCCTTCCTCCTACACCATATTGCCCAGCAACAGACTCATAAGAAAAACTACTTTATCCAAAGTGTAATAATTTATGAGTCATGCTGTTCACAGGCAGTTCTCTAAGACTAAACAGAAGGTGCTGACCTACATTGACAGAGAATTTCTTCATCAGGGAATGAATACCAATACAAGGACATCACAGGTCCAATGCTTCTTCACAAATGATAACAATGGTTTCCATATATACATATATTCACAAAGCACTTTATGTTCATCACCTCATTAGATCTTTACAAGAATTTTGCGAGGTGAGGTGTCCAAGTTATTATTAACTACATTTTGTAGATGTGGAAAGCAAGTCTCACAAAAGGTAAATGAGTAAGGGAAATTCACATAGCTAATAAAGACCTGGGATTCAAACCCAGACTTTCTCATCCCGAGTGCAACTTCCATTTCATATCATCTTCTTTCAGTCTTGTGCCCTGACAAAGGGGAGAAGGAGCTGACTGCGCTAAGAATCATCCTTGGGGCTACGTGTGGCCTGGTGGTACGACCACCACTTCCCTTCCTCCATCCGTCTTTTCTGGGAGTAGAGGGATACAGTGATCATACTTGGAGACTTGCAGCCTGACCCAATTTCCAAATCAATTATAACTATACTTTATTACTTAAAATATGCTAGAATGTAAAAACTCTTAAATTCTAACACATAATTAGATGTCTTGTGGAACCAGCCATTCAAGTTCATGATTTTGACAGCCTTGAGATAACTCTTGTTTATCTTCCCTATCCAATCATTGAGTTTTTTATATTCTACTTCCAGAATGAATATTTTAGCTGTCTTGTCTTTTTTTCCCCTAAAAACCCAGACACTGCCCTATCTCAAGTTCATATTACCTTTCATCTAGATCATTACAAGAGGCTCCTAACTTTTCTCCATGCTTTTGATCTCTCCCCATCTCCAATTCATCCTTGATACAGAAGCCAAAATAATCTTCCTTTGGCACGAGCTGGTCAATTTGACTCCTTTGCTCAAAAATCTTTAGCATTTTCCTGTTGTCTCTAGGGTAGCTCATCAGGCTGGCATTTAAGGCCCTTCACAATCTGTCCCACCTACATTTCCAGCTTTATTTCATCAAAGTTCCCTTCATGTACTTTATGTTCTGGCCAAACTAGACAACTAGCTGTTCCCTAAACTCAATATGTCAGAGCCTACATTCCCACATGCCATTCCTTATGCCTGGAATATCCTCCTTCCTTTCTGCCTGGATCTCAGGACCCTTGTCTTCCTTCAAGTCCCTGCTCAGATATCTCTTCCACAAACCCTTTCCTTACACTCAGTGGCTAGTCCTTTTTTCCTCCCCAAAGTATCTAACATTTACTTTTGTGTTTCTATTGTGTCCCTCCTCTCCTACAGAATCTGAATAGCCTGTTAGCAAGTTATATTAATGTTTGAGAAATACCCAGACCACCTAAAATAATCTCAGCTGCATGGATGGTGTGATTGTATAGTGATCTGGGTAGATGCTAAGCCCCCTTTACCTTTGTGGAACTGAATTTGATTTTAAGTAGTTAAATGGAAAGGGGTGCTATTTATTAGGCCTCTAAGAACACAAGTGGTGACCCCAGACAATTGTGAAGAAGACATTCTGAATCTTCTCTGGGTACCAGACAACCCTGGAGAAGCAAAGGATAAAATTCAGCAGACCTGGACCTCAAATAATGGGCCAGAGCAAAATCTGCTACATGTGGGTCCCATCTAAATTGACCCATTCTCCTCTCTCCTTGAGAAGGTCCTTCATTTCTCCCATGTGGATGAGGCTGTTTTAAGTGGCTTGGACATATAACAAATAATGTTAAATTTTAAAAAAAATTGCTTCAAAGGAGCAAATTTTAACAGGGGCAAACCTACAGACATTTCCCAAGAAAAACTTGAGAGAATAACCTTCTCCCCAGAATCATCTCAGTTTGGGAAAGAAAGGAAGGATTAGGCTTATAGTATTAGTCCCACTTACTTCAAGCCCAAAGGGTGTCTTCCCGGGATATTAGCTTCTCAGGCTTTCTCTGTTAGCTAACTACAACATCCTGGAATCCAGTGACTTGAATTCCCAAGTTGAAGATTCCTCTCACTGAACCCAGAAGTATAAAGACAAATGAAAATAAGAAACTAAAGTTTACTTCTTGGGGAACACAGACTAAGAAACTGCATGCTGTCATCTGCTGTCAGAAAATGAGTCCTCCCACAACATAGCATTTTCACTCTTTCTGCTGTTTGCTTGCATTTTGTTTTCTTTCTCAGTTTTTTTTTCCCTTTTTGATCTGATTTTTCTTGTGCAGCAAGATAACTATATAAATATGTATACATATATTGGATTTAACATCTATTTTAACATATTTAACATATATTGGACTACCTGCCATCAAGGAGAGGGGTAAGGGGAGAAAAGGGGAAAAGTTGGAACACAAGGTTTTGCAAAGGTCAGTGTTGAAAAATTACCCATGCATATGTATTGTAAATAAAAAGCTTTAAAAAATGAGTCCTCTATCCCTATATATGAATGCTAAAAAGATCCTGATGAAACTTCAGTCAGATAGTTTTTAAAGGCATGAATTGTTATGGCTACAATGTCAATGAAAAAAGGTTGATCTCAGCCAAATGATAGGCCAATAAAAAATGCCCAAATATGTCAAATATCTTCCAAGTATCTCAAACAGGTCTCAAGTATCTCCTAAATGGGTGACACCATTTTAAGTGATCTTGGCATGTGCCAAATTCCATTATTTCAATTTTTAGTCATCACATCCACAGCATCTAGCACAGCCACAAAGTACAACAAAATGTTGAAGTCAGCTGATCGGTCCTTTTAGGCAAAGTATTTGTTTTTCCTCCATCTCACTGTCTCCAAAAGCTGCAAAAATATATAGGAAACCATAGGTGTTTTGGGTTTTGTTTTTTTCATTTGTATTATTTTATATCTTCCTACTCTTTTTAAATTTTGCTATCTTAGGTACTAGGATTTGTGTCTAAAAGAAGAAAAAAAAAAAAAAGCCCTCAACCTAACAGATTTTCTTCTTGAAAGTCTATCATTCTACAATGATCTTGCCTAACTCTGTACCTCATGAATTGTGACATTCTTTGTAAATTGTTTGGAAGAAGCTGGGTTGTTGTTTTTTGTTGTTGTTGTTGTTTATTTGTCTGGTTTTTTTAGCCCTTCCTCAAAGAATCTTCAACTAGCTCTTTTTAAAAATTTTCATTTTAAGTTCCAAATTTTCATCCTCCCTCTTCTCCCCCACCCACAGAGGAAGCAAGAATTATAATATCCATTATATATATATATATATATATATATATATATATATATATATATATATGTATGTATATATACATACATACATATATACTATATATATAAAGTTATGCAAACAATTAATTATATTTCTTTTTTAAAATATTAGCAGAATAATTATCAATGCTTTCCCTCGAAGACTTCTTGTTTTGATCTAACAACTGATCTGATGAAAAAGCCTATGAATTTTAATCACAGTAAGTCAAAAGGTTGAAAAGGCCTAGACGGAACTCCAGATGAGGTAGCACAATGCTCTTAGTTTCTTCTCCTTATGCTCTTATACTTGGGAACTAGGCCAGGCCACCTCTGCTATTATTTCACCTCTTCTTCCCCATCCCCATCCTTTCTTCTCATTCTACTCCTCCACTTACTCAAAGCAGTAAACAGGCATTAGGATATAATTAGAACTGGAAGCCTGAAAGTTAGTACAAATAACCCTCCATTACCCATACTAGCCATACTATGAGTTTCTAATAATCTAAAATAGAGGATAATTTATTTTTAATCATTTATAGTTGGCTTTAAAATGCATGCCATGATGCTTTTTTTGGCAGCAAATGTACCTTCCTAATTATATTCTATTAAAATTAGGCTATTAAAATTAGCTTGGATTCTCTGAACCTGCACCAGCTGGGTAGTAGGGAAAGTTGGACCAGGATGAACCATTTTCAGTGGCTAATCCATCCAAACATCAAGAGCTCCCTGTGTTTCACTGCGAACTCTTGATAGAGATAGCTGATTTCTACATTTGGCTCAGTGTTTAGCAAACATTCTTCTTTTGGGGGAGTCAGAAATAATCTCTATGTTAGGAAAGTAGAGAGATTGGAAGATTATGGGGTTGTAAGATAAAAATGAAGGACACGTTTCTTCCAAGATTCTCTTAGATGATCTAACTGCTTCAATCTGTTGTTCAGTTGACTATATGGACCTTTGTTGGCAAGGTGATGTCTCTGCTTTTTAGTATGCTGTTCAGATTTGTCATAGCTTTCCTTTCAAAGAACAAGCATCTTTTAATTTTATGCTGTAGTTGTTGTCTAAGAGATCTTTGAGCCCAAGAATAAAAACAATCTGATACTACTTCCATTTCTTCTCCCTCTATTTGCCAGGAAGTGATGGGGCCAGTTACCAAGATCTTAGAGGATTTTATTTAATCTTAGTTTTGTTTTTTTATGTTAAGCTTCAAGCCCTCTTTTAAGACTTTCCTCTTTCACCCTCATCAAAGGGCATTTTAATTCTTTTTCAAAGTGGTATGGTCTGCAGATTGTTGATATTTCTCCCAGCAACTTTAATTCTGTATTTTGATTTATCCAGCCTGGCATTTCTCACAATGTATTCTGCATATTAATTAAATAAATAAGGTGACAATACAACCTTGTCATAGTCCTTTTCCGATCTTAAACCAATCAGCTGTTCCATGTTTAGTTCTAACTATTATTTCTTGAAACATATACAAGTTCCTCAGAAGATAAGCAAAATAATCTGGTTCTCCAATCTTTTTAAGGGCCTGTCACATTTTGTTATGATCCACATAGTCAAAGGCTTTAATATAGTCAATGAAGCAAAACAAGGTTCACTTGATTTCATTCTCCAGGAATTCTCTAGGTCAGTTACCATACCATCATGATTATCACTGATATTAAGATCTTTCTTGTTTAGTTCTTTTTTTATTCTTGGCACCTCTTCGTTTATCTCTTCAGCTTTTGGTAAGTCTCTACCATGTTTGCCTTTTATCATGCCCATTTTGAGCATATTTTTTCATTTCCTTAAAGATTCTATTCTATAGATTTCTTATATTTCTTTGCCCACTTAAGAAAACCTTCTCTTCTTGCTATTCTCTGGAAGTCCAAGGGGGAATATCTTTCTCTTTCTTCTTTTCTTTTCACTTTGCTTCTTTCCTCAGCTATTGATAAAGCCTCATCAGACAGCTATTTTGTCTTTTTGCTCTTGTTTTTCTTTGGAATATTATTTGTTGTGGTTTCCTGTATAATATTGTGAATCTCTGCCCACAGTTCTTCAGGCACTGGATCTATCAATCTAATCTCTTCAATTCATTCATTCTCCACTTCATATTCATGAGAGATATTATATAGGTCATACATATGTGATCTGATTTTTTTCTACTTTCTTCAATGTAAGTCTGAATTTTGCTCATGATGAGTCACAGAAAGCTCCAGATCTTGTTTTAACTGACTATATAGAGCTTTTCCATTGGTTGCAAAGTATACAATCAATCTAATTTCTATGTTGACCATCTGTTGATGTCCATGTGTACTTATATTTTTGGTTGTTGAAAAACAGTGTTTGCCTGGGACACTGATGCATTGTTGGTGGAGTTGTGAAAGAATCCAACCATTCTGGAGAGCAATCTGGAATTATGCCCAAAAAGTTATCAAACTGTGCATACCCTTTGACCCAGCAGTGCTACTTCTGGGCTTATATCCGAAAGAAATACTAAAGAGGGGAAAGGGACCTGTATGTGCCAAAATGTTTGTGGCAGCCCTTTTCACAGTGGCTAAAAACTGGAAGATGAATGGATGTCCCTCAATTGGAGAATGGTTGGGTAAATTGTGGTATATGAAGGTTATGGAATATTATTGCTCTGTAAGAAATGACCAGCAGGAGGAATACAGAGAGGCTTGGAGAGACTTACATCAACTGATGCTGAGTGAAATGAGCAGAACCCAGCGATCATTATACACTTCAACAACAATACTGTATGAAGATGTATTCTGATGGAAGTGGAAATCTTCAACATAGAGAAGAGCTAATCCAATTCCAATTGATCAGTGATGGACAGAATCAGCTACATTCAGAAAAGGAACACTGGGAAATGAGTGTAAACTGTTTGCATTTTTTTTTTGTTTTTTTTGTTTTGTTTTGTTTTGTTTTGTTTCTCTTACCAGATTATTTTTAGCTTCCGAATACAATCCTTCCTTTGCAACAACAACAACAAAATTCGGTTCTGCAGATATATATTGTACCTAAGATACACTATAAGATACTTAATATGTATGGGAATGCCTGCCATCTAGGGGAGGGGGTGGAGGGAAGGAGGGGAAAAAAACTTGGAACAGAAGGGAGTACAAGGGATAATGTTGTAAAAAAAATTACCTATGCATATGTACTGTCAAAGAAAATGTTATAATTATAAAAATTAATAAAAAACAAAATTAAAAAAAAACAGTGTTTGCTATGACCAGTAAGTTATCCTGACAAAATTCTATTAGTCTCTGCCCTGCTTCATTTCATTTTCCAAGACCAAATTTGTCTGATATTACAGATATCTTTTGATTTCCTACTTTAGTATTCCAGTTCCCTGTAATGAATGTAACATTGGGGGTTTTAATTCTAGAAGATGTTGTACGTCTCAATAGATTGGGTCAAGTTTGGCTACTTCAGTATCAGTGGTTGGAACACAGACTTGTTATTACTGTGCTGTTGAACAATTTGTTTATATTTGAACATATATAATTCTGTAATTTTTGAGATTATATATTAGTATGACTTTTACCTGTTTATTGACTATGAGAGTGACTCAATTTCCTTTTAAATGGTTCTTGTCCACAGTAGTTTATGTAATGATCATCTGAATTAAAATCATCTATTCTCATCCACTGACACCCAAAATGTTGGTGTTTAATCTATCTTCTGTGTGAGCACATTTAGTTTACCTTGGTTTGTAGATCTTGTAACCCAAGTTCCTATACAATATTGATCTTTACAGCATTGGACTTTCCTTTCATCACCAGATACATCTGCAGCTGAACTTCCTTTTGGCTTTGGCCCAACTATACAGGAGCTACTTGTATGTGTTCTCTCCTCTTCCCCAGTAGCATGCTGGATACTTTCCAAAATGAGGGGTTCATCTTCTGATGTTATCTCTTTTATCATGGAGTTCATGAGGTCTTCTTTATAAAAAAAATACTGTAGTGTTTTGCCATTTCTTTCTCCAGTGAATCACCTTTTGTCAGAACTTTCCACTATGATTTGTCCTTCCTCAGTAACCCTGCAAAGCATAGCTCATAGTTTCATTGAGCTATGCCAGCTCCTCCAGTACAAGGCAATGATCCAGAGCTGCTTCAGTCATTTAGCCAATCTAAATAGACAGTTAGAGATGCAAGATTGGAGGTAAGGAGAGAGCATTAGTGCTGTATTAATGAATTTGAGAACCTTCAAACTGCTGATAAAAACAAGTGAAAATATTCTACGGAGAGAAAAAGGTTGAGATAGAACCCTGTGGGACATGACTGGGATCTGATGAAGATCCAGTGAAGGAGACTGAATAGTCAGAAATATAGATAATAAGAATAACAGATAATTAAATAGGTAATAGCTAGCCAGAGAATAATAACAATAATAGAACCAGGAAAGAACACCAGCATAAAGACCTAGAGAGAAAAAAAAATCAAGGAAAAGAAGACAATCAGCAATGTCAGAGTCTGCAGAGGGATCAAGAAGGATGAGGACTGAGAAGGAGCTATTAGATTTGGCAATTAAAAGCTCATTGTTACACATATAAATTTATCCAAGGCTTTAGTAGCCAACCTTCTTGGGGGAGAGGGAAAAATCAAGAATGAAGGAAGAATAAAGTAAAAAGTTCACAACAGAGAACAAAAGAAAACCTACAAGGAAGCAAAAAAAGATGGCTAGCTATTACATAATACTACATAAAGTGTAGTAGTTATTATATAGGCTTTTTGAATTAAAATTTTATTGCTTTATATTTTGAATCATCTCATTTTCTATTGTGCACATGACAATGCTTTTTCTTATTTATTATTTAAATCTAAATTTTTTTTAAAAAGCTGAAAAACAGATCATTGTTAACCTTGGAAAGAGTCCAATAATTGTTTATTAACCACTTATTATGTGCCAAACTCCATGCTGAAAGCTGGACAGTATCTACTAAAAAAAGAAAGCCAAAAGACAATCCCTGCTTTTCGGGTGCTTACACTCTAATGAGGCAGTCAACATTCAAGCAAGAATATAGAAGTCTTCTTACAAGGTAAATTGATATTATTGAAAATAATCAATAGAAGGAGGTACCATCAAAAAGAGGAGGAGAGGAGAGTGAGTTAATTTCAGAGGGAACTCAAGCACTCTGGAGATCATAATAAGATACTTAGAGACAATTGGATATCTTACAGAAGATGGGACGTAAGAGAAAAATTTGGAAGATCAGGAGCTGGAAGGAATGAGTCCATCAAGTCGAAAATCCTCCATTTTATAGATGAGGAAACTGAGGTAAAGTGACTGCTCAAGACCACACAAGGAGTAACAAGGAGGATTTGTACTCAAATTATCTGTTTCCAAAATCAGTGCTTTTTAATTTTTTTTAATTTAAAATTTTTATTTAATATTTTCCCAGTTACATTAAAACAAAATTTTTACAATCTTTTTTTTTTTAAACTTTTGACTTCCAAATTTGTCCCTTATCCCCACTCCTGACTTCCATTAAGAAACAAACATGTGGAGTTATACAAAACATTTCCATAAAAGACATGTTGTGAAAGAAAATATAGATTTCCCATCCTAATTTTAAAATAAAGTTAAAAAGAGAAAGAAAGAGAGAATACATCAATCTGTAGTCAGACACAATCAGTTTCTTCTCTGGGTATGGAAAGGATTTTCCATCACAAGTCCTTCAGAATAGTCGTGGATCATTGTACTAGTCAAGTCATTTACAGCTGGTCATCCCAGAACATTGCTATTACTTTGTATATAGTACATTTCCTTTTACTTGAGTTCATGGATGACTTTCCAGATTCTTTTTTTAATGATCTTCTAGCTCATGATTTTCTATATAAAAATAATATTCTATCATAATCACATACCCCAATATTCAGTCATTCCTCAATTGTTGGGCATTCCCTCAATTTCCAATTCTTTACCCTGAGAAGAAAGATGCTACAATATATATATATATATATATATATATATATATATATATATATATATATATATATATATATATATATATATATATATATATATATATATATATATATCTTTTTCTTTTTGTGAAATCTTTTTTGGTATTCATGACTAGTGGTAGTATTGCTAGACCAAAGGACATGCATGAATTTATAGCCCTTTGGACATAGATCATATATTTTAATCACTTATCAATTGAGGCATAGCTCTTATTTTTTATAAATTTGACTCAGTTCTTTCTGGCCTTATCACAAAAACTTGCTTCAATTTTTTTTTGCAATTACTGTTGCTAATGATATTTCCCCCATTTATTTTATTCTTTCTCTTCTTTCAACCTGTCTGTCCTCAAAAGTATTTTGCTACTGCCTACTTCCTCCGCGATATGTCCTCTCTTTTATCACCCTTCCTCCTTCCTATTTCCCATTTCCTTCCTATTTTCTTGCAGAGTAAGATAAATTTCTATACCCATATTGAGTGAGTATGTTATTCTTTGAGCCAGTTCTGATGAGAGTAAGATTCACTCACTTATCCTCTTCTCCTTCTCTTTACCTCTACTGTAAAAGCTTCTTGTGTCTTTTTTTAATGGCAGATAATTTACACCATTCCACTTCTCCCTTTTCCTTTCTCCCAGTACATTCCTCTCTAACTCCTTAATTTCATCATTTAAAAATATTATCTCTTCATATTCAACTCATATTATGTCCATATATACTTCTTCAAACTGTCATAATAATGAGAAAGTTCTAGTAGTTATAAATATCATCCTCCCATATAGGAATGTAAACAGATAAACTTTATTAAGTGCCTTATGATATCATTTTCTAATTACCTCCTTATGCTTGCCCTGAGTTCTATATTTGAATAGCAAACTTTCCATTCAGCTCTGGTATTTTCATCATGAAAGCTTGAAAATCCTTTATATCATTGAATATTCATTTTTTCCTCAGAAGGATTATACTCAGTTTTGCTGGGTAGGTGAGTCCTAGTTAGAATCCTAGCTTCCTTGCTCCCCAGAATCTCATATTCCAAGCTCTCTGGTCTATAAATATAGAAGCTTTTAAATGTTGTTTTATCCTGACTAGCTCCACCATAAGTGATTTTTTTTCTTTTTGAATACTTGTAATATTTTCTCTTTGACCTGGGAGTGCTAAATTTTGTTTATATTGTTTCTGGAAGTTTTTTGTTTTTTTTTTTTTTTTTTGGGTGGGTGTTCAGGAGGTTATTGGGAGATTCAATTTCTATTTTACACTCTTGTTCTAGAATATCAGGACAGTTTTCCTTGGTAATTTTTTGTTTACTTTTTTTAGATATTTAATCTATAACAATCATATACAGAGAGATAAAAATAAAAAAATAAAGCCCACCACATTAATTATTAATAATTTATCAAGAATCCATTAGAGATGCTGAGAAAATTGGAAAATTAGTATGGCAGAAACTAGGCACTGACACCTAAAACCATATACCAAGATAAGGTCAAATTAGCTTCATAAAAGAGGGATATTATAAGTAAATTAGAATATCAAAGGATAGTTTACCTCTTAGATCTATGGAGAAAGGAGGAGTTTGTGGCCAAAAGAAGTACTGAAGTTCATTACTGAACACAAAATAGATAACAACAATAGTGTGCTATGATCAATTCTGATACACATGTCTCTTTCCAACAATGAGATGATTTGCTTTTTAATGAATTCTTCTCCTCATTAGCTTTTTGTGTTTCCTTTTGCACCTCTCACAATTCTTTTCCCAATTTTTTCTCCATCTCTCTTACTTTATTTTCAAAATCGCTTGGAACAATTAGGATTGTCCCTGCTGTAAGATCAAGTATGCTAAAGCAATAGAGGCCTGCTTTGCTGGCTCAAGGGCTGGGGCCAGGGCTGTGCTGGCATGGCCTATAGTGGGATTGTCCAGCTGGACATCCACCCTGTTGCCACAGACCTTTTTTGCTCATCGTCCAAGCCTTCTTTGGTTTCTCTGAGCTGAGAGGTCTAGAAGCCACTAGTATTGCTACTGATTCAGAGGCGGTTTGGACCCTAAACCTCTTTTTGCTTTACTGGCATAGGGCTTGAATTGGGGCTGCACTGGCTTATCCTGCATCAAGATTATACACCAGAATCCCACCCTGGTGAAACAGACCTTTTCTGCTGACCTTCTAAGTGGACTTCAGCTGGAAATGTTCTAACTCCATCTTTTTGGATGTTCTGATGCTTTTAAATATATTTTAGGATCATTATTTAAAGGAATTCGGAGCAGTTTCAGAAAGAGATTGTCTAAGTTTCTGTCTTTATTCCACGACCTTGGCTCTACCTCCATCAGTGCTCTTTTGACTATGTTATGCTTTTTCTGTGTTCAACCATTGATTGTAAGGATGAAAAAAGAGGGGGTTGGGAAGTTTAGGTGACATGTTTATGGTCTCCCTGGTGTCTCTGTTGTCCAAGCTCATAGTTCATGATGTTTTAGTATACAGCAATTGGAAAAATAAGCCATGATGAGAGTTACATCTGAATGGCATCAGCTCAACTTAGTTTGTATTTCCTATCTCTAATTCAGCCAATTTACCATTTTTCCCAAGGACTTGGCTTTTTCCATACTTTTACCTTGTCACACTGGACAGTCTGGGAGGGTTTGGGAATGGTGGGCAATGTCAGCTTAACTGCAAGAAGTATAGATCAGCAGGGGTGGTCCATGTAAAATCTGCTAACCCCTCCCACAGTGTCAGTTTCTCCCCTCCTAATATCACCTCTCATTACCCAAGGTTTTGTCCAAAAGCTTTCTTCTGAAAACTTTCATTTAGGCTTTTCAACTACATCCAGAGCCCCATTGTGCAAGAATATCATTCATAATTGGGAAACTAGTAAGGACTACCTTGATTTGAGAGTGCCCTTGGTGGAGGAGACCCAGTGCTCATGCAGACAGAGGGCAAGACAGCCATTGATTGTATGCTTAGGACATGGGATGCTGCTGTGTTGATGCTAGAAATTTGACAGATGTTGAGACCCTTGTTGGAATCCATTAATAAGTTTTGCCAGCTAAGAGCTATTTTGACCTACAGGGAGCGGATGCTAAAAGAGATTTTTAACTCATAACTAAGTGAGGAACTCTAATATCTCTTCTCAGGATACTCATGCTAAATAACCTTGCAGGTTTTATGGATGAACCCATGCAGCCCAGTGAGAGATTAGAATACAAAAGAGAGTCCAAGCCTGGAAATGTAATGAGAGCCACCAATAGGCCACCAGTAGAATTTGAGTTCATGAAGTTAATAGCTAGCTGTCCATAGAAGGTATCTCAAGGTTAGAAATATCAGAAATACTATGGCCAGTCCTTTACATACAGAGCCCCATGTTATTCGGTTTAGTTGTACCAGTTGTTTTGAAAGGGGAGAGAAGAGAGCCTTTAGATAAGCAAGTAGATTAGGGAACACTTTTTGTTTGGAGTAAGCACAAAACCTAAGTGGGCCATGTTATAACCACATTGAGGCTATCCAGGGCTCCAGCATGAAGATCTTGGTATTCAGGGCATCTGATCAAAGCACATAATCTTAATTAGACCTGTACTTATGGGACTACCTTTCCCCTTCCCCCACCTCCCTGCTAATATTGTATTCTCAGTAGCAAATATTCTATTCCAGAGTAACTTGGGGAGAGGAGCTTTATGGTATCACAATGAGATTGAGGGTGAGGGAGGAGTGTAAAAAAAATGAAACCATAGAATCACGGAATTTCATAGCCATAAATCAAGGTGTGCCCGAGCTGGTTTAAATCAGCCACTTTTTCAGGATGAGCATTTATACTTCAGAAATCAGTCACTTTTACAGATCAGGGCTCAATGTGTTGTTTTCTTGATTGCCTGGACTAAAGAAAATCTTCATGTAGTTGAACTTAGTATATCAATTATACTTTTTTCCCCCAGAGAGCTAGTTGTTAACGATTTAATTTTACTGTAAGGTAGTCCAATGACTATCTTATCTAATCCAGCCACAAAAAGAATTCCCACTAGAACATACTTGACCACTGAGATTTTCCAGTCTGCTTGGAGACTTCCAAGAAAAGTGAACCCATTACTCCTAAAGTATCCCCTTATTATTAGGAAGTTTTTACTGACATCAAGCAAATTTTGGCATTTTTCAACTTTTGGTTCTGCCTTCAGAGTCTAAATGGATCAAGTCCAATTCCTCTTATACATGGTAGCCTTTAAAATCCTTGAAGATAGCTATTGTGATCCTCCCACCCACCTCCCAACAGTCCAGGCTAAACATGGCCAATTCTTTTGACTAGTTCTTTTGTAAATCAGTCTTGAACCAAGGTGCTCACAATAGATATACCACGTTTGATCTAAGGAAGACTTATAATGGCATTATTACCTCCCTATTTTTGGAAACCATGTCTGTTTTAATGCAGCCCATGATCACACTGGCTTTTTGGACCACCAAATCTGCTCCACTCAGATTAAGTTTACAATCTACTAAAACTCCCAGATTATTTCTGAACAGATTCTGTCCATTCATGTCTTCTCCATCTTGTACTGCTGAGCTTGTTGTTTTAGTACCCAGGTGTGGGACTTTACATTTACCCCTCTTGAATTTCATCTGGTTAGATTTCATGTAGTCACTTGTAGATGCAATCAATATATCATCTATGCCTTTATCCATGCCATGATAAAGATGAGATTCTGACCAGTAGTTAAGAAAACTGAACAGAGGGAATAGTGAAGTGTCCATCAGACCTCTGAGAAAAGGTCAAAGAATATTTAAAGAAGTCTTATGGAGTGCCTGATGAGGAAGCACTTAGACAAGTCAACTAAGCCTTTTGGAGGACCCCTCCCCTTGAAGTCCTTGCCATCTGCTCTGCTACTGCACCCTCCAGGCTCCTATGCCATGCCATCTGCCCTACTGCTGAACTCTTAGAACCATTGGGCTGTCCATCTGTCTTTGCAGCTGAACTCTACATGTGTTGTCTTTCTTGATTAGAATGTGAGCTCTTTGAGAGCAGGGACTATCTGTCTTTTCTTTTTGTATTTTCAGCATTTAGCTCAGTGCTGTCTCAAAGAAAGCACTTAAAATTCTTTTCCATTCCATTTCTCCCCAGATGTAGAACTAAAAGGTATCTCAGAAGTCATCTAGTGCAGGTCGTTCATTTTATAGTCCAGGAAACCAAATTCAACAGAAGTTAAATAACTCATCCAAATGTTTGAAATACAATTTGAACTCAGGAACTCTGATTCAAAACCCAGTGCTTTCTGCTGTCTTCTGCAACTTCCTGTGCAGACTTCCTGGTCCTTCCCCCAATCCAAAATCAAAGGGGAGATCAGCAGCAGTACTGATTACTCAGCACAGGGAACAACCTTTGCATATGTTAGGCAAGTTTCATTCTTATACTTCATTCTTATGGAGCCACTCCTTTTCCTGGAAAAGAGAGAAAAGTGGGTTTTGGAGGGAGATTTAATCAGAGGTCTTGGGGTCACAAATTAGTTATCTTAGTCACTGCCTATATAACCTTAGACAGAACAATTCACTTATCAAAGCCTCAATTTCCCCATGTACAAAAGGGCTTGGACCAGACGGTTTTTCTCCATCAGCTCTCAATTTATAGAAATATGATGTGTAGCTTACTGACATTTATCTGAGTTGTACTAGTTGGCTAACTTCTAGATTCTTCTCTTTAGATAGTAGTGCCCAGGGCTCTGGAGGACTCTAGACCATGTGGCAAGCTAATTTTCTCTAGTTTTAAATACAATGACTCAGAAAGCTGCCTTTGCTAAATCTCCACAAGACAGATCAAGCAATGACAAGATGCCATATCTGCCAGCAGTTTCACCTATTTCCTGATGAGCATCTATCTAGTGAAACCATCAGAGGATGAGAGGGGAAACTCATTATAGGAAAGAATAAGTAGTGAACCCAAAGCTATCACTTGAAGTTCATATTTTCACCAAATAGAATAGGAAATTGGAAGGAAAAAAAGGGGATGAAAAGAATATAGAAGGGTTTGGATCTGAGACCTCACCCAACTTAAGCATAATTTTCCTGTGAAATACAGGGCATCGGAAGGGACCTCAGAGATTACCAGGTTCAAATTCCTACCGCACCCCAGAATGCCTTTTGTTATATCCTCAACAGTCTCTCCTTGAATAATTCCAGCATGGGGGAACGCACTTACTGGCATCCTTTCTCACTTTGGGACAGCCCTGATTATAACAAAAGGATTTCTTAGTTTGAATTACAACCTGCTTGCCAGTGCCTGCCACTAGCCTGTCCTAATTCCAGGCTATGGAGTTACATAGAGCTGCTCTAATCTCTCTCTCCCACCTGACAGCCCTTCAAATATTTGAAGGCAGCTCTCATTTTCTCCCTAAGTCATCTCATTTCAAGCTAAATATTCCTAGTTCCTTTAACCAACCTTCCTAAGACCTTCCTAATTGGCAATTTGCACTTTTTCCTCCTCTCCTGATAAAAAAGGCAAATTTTGTGCAAAAGAGGTTTCAGTTAGCCAAAATATAATTGCGCTCCCACCACATTTAACAAAGCCTCCTT
Source organism: Sminthopsis crassicaudata (assembly GCF_048593235.1). Taxonomy (NCBI): domain Eukaryota; kingdom Metazoa; phylum Chordata; class Mammalia; order Dasyuromorphia; family Dasyuridae; genus Sminthopsis; species Sminthopsis crassicaudata. Next base: position 68,816,248 of record NC_133621.1, on the reverse strand, counting down.
CTTCAAACCAAGAGTGTATGATTGGTCTTGATTACTTGACAATAGGAGGTCAGGGATGGGTTTCTCAATTTCCAATCTTACCTCTCCCTTTTCTCCCATCGAGTGATAATCAGGATGGTTCTCAAACCCTGGTTTCACTTAAGGCTGATTTGCAGCACTTGCTACTTATCCAACCAATTTAGCAGCAAGGTACTCCTGGGATCTAATTTCTGGTTTGAATTGTATTTCATCCATACCTTGGAGTAAATGAACAATTTTTAACAGGAAAACTTTATCTGATCTTCTGGGAATCTACAGTTGCTACTCTGTGTTCTTTGGAATGAATAGGTAGATATGCAGCGGTTGCAGGTGTGGATGTGAGGAATACCACTGCTTGACCCTCTGCCCCTGTCCCTGTGCTGAGCAGTGGCTGCATCCTCCCCATGTGCAAATTCAACAGCTCGAAGAGAACCAGATGCGATATAATGGAAAGAAATACTTAGCTAGGCTAAAAGCTCTGTGACCTTGAGCAAGGTGCTTCCCTTCTCTGAACCTCAATTTCTCTTCCTGTAAAATAAGGGGTGTGATGATTAGATGGCTATTATGCTCATTTCCAACTCTGGTTTCTATACTCTAGGACAAGCAATACACAATAGCTAGCATTTATGTCGCACTTAAAGATCTTCAGAGTGCTTCACTAACAACAACAATAACAATAATAATAATAATAATGTTGTTCAGTCCTTTCCATCATATCCAACTCTCTATAGCTCCATTTGAAATTTTTTTGGCAAAGATACTGGAGTGGTTTGCCATTTTCTTCTCCAGCTCGTTTTACACATGAAGAAACTGAGGGAAATTTGTGACTTGACCAGGGTCACAAAGCCAGTAAGTGTCTAAGACAAGGTTCTTTTGACTCTAGATCCACTGCTATCCACTCTGCTAGCTGTCCCTAATAGTAGTAATAGCAAACATTTTTACAATGCTTACTAAGTGTCAGGCCCTGGGCTAAGTACTCTACAATTTTTATCTCATTTGATCTTCATAAGAACTCTAGGATGCAGATGCGATTATTATCCCCATTTTACAAATGAGGTAACTGAGGCAAACTAACTTAAGTAACTTGCCCAGAGTCATACAGCTAGTGAGTGTTGATTATTGGATTAAACTTTGGTCTTCATTATTCCAGGTACAGTAGTCTATCCACTGTACCAGTATGTCTAGCAGTAGAATCTTTGTGTCAAAGGCATAGATATATCAGTCTGTATTTGTATAATTCTAAAATTCTTTTAATATTTTCCAGATAAGTCTCCATTTTCCATCAGTTTCTCTACTTGGTTTCTACCCCACTGAACATCATACCTGCCCCAAGATAAGCCAAAAACCTGAAATCTCATCACCACTCCCACTGATTCAGTTTATGATGTTCAACCCTGAGCTCCCTCAGTTGCCTCTGCCTTCTTATTGGAGAACTAGATGACAAAGCAAAAAAAAAATTCCTCCCAAAGCCTTCCTTTCTAGAAGGCTCAGAATTCTGAGAACTTTTAGGTAGCTCTCCATTTTCCATCAGTATCTTTGCTTGATTTTGACTTCACTGAATGTCATAAACCCTGGTGACCCTCTGCCTTTTCCCCTGCTCTACCCCTTTACCATTTTCTTTTTTATTAAAGCTTTTTATTTACAAAATGCATGCATGGACAATTTTTCAACACTGACCCTTGCAAAACTTTCTGTTCCAAATTTTTCCCTCCTCCCCACCCCTCCCTTAGATGTCAGGTAGTCCAATGCATGTTAAATATGTAAAATATATATCTTAAATCCAATATATGTATACATATTTATATAGTTATCTTGCTCACAAGAAAAATTGGACCTAGAAAAAAAAAACCTGAGAGGAAAAACAAAATACAAGTAAACATCCAACAGAAAGTGTGAAAATGCTATGTTGTGGTCTACACTCAGTTCTCTCTCTAGGTGGAGATGGCTCTCTTCATCACTGAACAAGTGGAACTGGTTTGAATGCTCTCTTTGTTGAAGAGAGGCACGTCCATCAGAATTGATCATTGAATAGTCTTGTTGCCATGTATAAAGATCTCCTGGTTCTGCTCATTTCACTCAGCATCAGTTAATATAAGTCTCTCCAGGCCTCTCTGAAATCATACTGGTGGTTGTTTCTTACAGAACAATAATATTCCATAACATTTGTATACCCTAATTTATTCAGCCATTCTCCAATGGGTAGTTTCCAGTTTCTAGCCACTACAAAAAGGGCTGCCACAAACATTTTTGCACATATAGGTCCCTTTCCCTCCTTTAAGATCTTTTTGGAATATAAGCCAAGTAGAAACACTACTGGGTCAAAGGGTATGTACAATTTTTGAGCATAGTTCCAAATTGCTCTCCAGAATGGTTGACATTCCATTCACAGTTCCACCAGCAATGTATCAGTGTCCCAGTTTTCCCACATCTCCAACATTTGTCATTGTCATTTCCTGTCATCTTAACCATATGACAGATGTGTGGTATCTCAGAGTTGTCTTAATTTGCATTTCTCTGATCAATAGTGATTTTGGAGCACCGTTTCATATGACTAGAAATAGTTTCAATTTCTTCATCTGAAAATCTTCATCTGATTATCTATTCATATCCTTTGAATATTTATCAAGTGAAGAAAGGCTTGAATTCTTATAAATTTGAGTTAATTCTCTATATATTTTAGAAATGAGGCCTTTATCAGAATCTTTGAATGTAAAAATATTTTCCCAGTTTATTGCTTCCCTTCTAATCTTATCTGCATTAGTTTTGTTTATACAAAACTTTTTTAACTTAATATAATCAAAATTATCTATTTTATGCTCAATAATTATCTCTAATTCTTCTTTGGTCACAAATTCCTTCCTCTTCCACAAATCTGAGAGGTAAACTATCCTATGTTCTTCTAATTTGTTTATAATGTCATTCTTTATGTCTAGATAATGAACCCATTTTGGCTTTATCTTGGTATAGAGTGTTAGGTGTGGGTCATTGCCTAGTTTCTGCCATACAAGTTTCTAATATTCCCAGCAGTTTTTGTCAAATAGTTAATTCTTATCCCAAAAGCTGGGATTTTTGGGTCTAAACCCACCTCTCAACTTTTCTATATCTACTGAGTACGCCAACATTTCAGGTACATTGAGTTTTAACTTAGATTTAACTCTTTATACTCATCCAACTATCAGATTAGAGAGATGCACAAGGAATAGTGGATAAACTGTAAATTAGGGTGCAAAATTTCACTTCTGACTCATTAACTTTGTGACTCTGGGCAAGTTTCTGTCTTAGTTATTTCTTTACTAAAATAATAGGGTTGGACTGCATGGCTTTTAAGATCCCTTTCAGTTTTAAAACTCTGACAGATCTAGACTCAAACCGATATTCCATAACTAAAGCTTCAGTACCTCTCACATCAAATTTAAACTACTCTATTTGCTTTTTACAGAACTTCACAATCTGACTCCATTTTATATTTCTAGACTTATTTAGCATTACTCACATTATTGAAGCAATAATCCTATGAGCTAATCAGTTGCCAAGTCTTGCTGAATCCATCTCATTTCTCACATTCATATTCTCTCTATTTTTCCTCTATTCTCAAGGCTATTTCTCTCATAGAATATTGCAACAACCCCTAACTCAGACTTTCTTTTTTGTATTTTCCCCCAATTACACATCAAGACAATTTTTAGCATTCATTTTTACAAGATTGTGAGTTCCAAATTTTTCTCCCTCTCTCTCTCCCTCCTCTCTCCTCTTCCAAAAATGGTAGGCAATTTGATATAGGTCCTACATGTGCTGTCATGTAAAACATATTTCCATATTAGTCACAGTTGTAAAAGAAGAAATAGATCAAAAGGAAAAATACCATGAAAAAGAAGAAAGTAAGTGAAAAAAATGTGCTTTGATTTTCATTCAGAGTCCAACAAATCTTTATCTGGATTTGGATATCATTTTCATTCATGAGTCCTTGGAACTTGTGTTGTTAAGAAGAGCCGAGTTATTCATAATTGATCATCACACCATGTTGCTGACACTGTGCACAATATTTTCCTGGTTCTGCTAATTTCACTTTGTATTAGTCCATACAAATCTTTCCCAGTTTTTCTGAAATCTGCCTCTTTATCATTTCTTATTGCACAATAATATTCCATTACATTCAACTTCTTCAATCATTCTCCAATTGATGGATAGCCCCTCAATTTCCAATTCTTTGCCACCACAAAAAGATATCTTATAAATATTTTTGCACATGTATGCCCTTTTCCCTTTTTTATGATCTCTCTGGCATATAGATCTAATCATGGTGTGCCCAGTTTGATTACCATTTCAACATAGTTCTGTCCAACTTTCTCTCTAGAATGGTTAGATCAGTTCACAACTCCACCCCAGTGTGCTAGTGTTCCAATTTTACCACATCCTCTCCAGTATTTATCATTTTCCTTTTTTATCATATTAGTCAAGCTGATAGGTAGTACCTCAGAGTTGTTTTAATTTGCATTTCTATAATCAAAAGTGATTCAGAGAACTTCTTCAGATAGCTAGAGATAGCTCTGGTTTCCTCATTTGAAAACTATCAGTTCATATTCTTTGATCATTTATCATTTGGGGACTAGCTAATCTTTCTGCTTCCAGTCTTTCCTCTCTGTGGTCTATCTATCACACAGCTGCCAAATGGATATTCCTAAAACATTGGTCTGGCATGTTATCTTTCTCTTCCAGAAATTTCAGTGCCTCTAACCTCAAAATGAAAATCCTCTACTTAAAGATTTTCATAATCTAGCTCCATTCTGTATGTTGAGACTAATTTTAGATTAATGAAGTATAATCCACATTACAGCCAAACTGGGCTACTTGGTGTTACCTATACAAAATATTTAATTCCTTAGTTTTATGCCTTTGGGTAGATCATTATCCATGCCCAGAGCATTCTTTCTCCTCACCTCTGTTTGTAAGAATTTCTAGCTCCCCATACAACTCAGCTTAGCTCGGGTAGATCCCACTTTCTATATAATACTTTTTTTCTGTCACTACCTCCTCTTTTTGAACATGCTTTGTATTTATCTATATACATGTTTTATCTAAGTAGAAGATAAACTCCCAGAAATTAAGTACAGTCTCATTTTGTCTTGTATATTTCTGGTATCTTAGTGTAATGTCTTGTACTATGGGGCATTTTGTAAATGAATATTGGAATTGAATTGATGAGTTGGGGAAAATTTGAGTCAAACTGTTGCTGAATGAATAAATAGTTTATTTGCATTTTGAAGGAGACCTTCTGGAATGATAAACTAAAAGGTTAAGATTATCAGAATGCTAGAATTTCAGACATTATGACAAGATAGTGGGGAGATTAGGGAAAAGGTAGTGTAATAGAAAGACAGCCAGATGTAGAGTCAGAGAAACTATTTTGAAGTCCTAGTTCTTCCATCAACAAAGATGGTCAGCAGCTTTGAACTTTGATTGACTAATCTATAAAATAAAAATAACAAAACAATAATAACAAGAACAATAACAATTTACATTATTATTTAAATAATACCTATCTTATTGTCTCATAGGGATATGGTAAGAAATAAATCAGGTTAAATAATGTATGGTCATGATGTGTTCAATAATTATAACAAGCTATACAAATGTAAGGTGATATTAAAGAGAAGGTATGACAGGATGAGTTTGATAAAGTCCCTGATGACTTTTTCTCATGTGTCTTAGATAGCAAATTCTTCTTTAAAAATGTAGCTGACTGGGCTTATATCTCAAAGAGATATTGAAAAGGGAAAGGAACCCATATGTGCAAAAATGTTTGTGGCAGCCCTTTTCTTAGTGGCTAGAAACTGGAAATTGAATGGATGCCCATCAATTGGAGAGTGGCTGAATAAATTGTGGTATATGAATGTTATGGAATATTATTGGTCTGTAAGAAATGACCAGAAGGATGAATACAGAGAGACTTACATGAATTGATGCTGAGTGAAATGAGCAGAACCAGGAGATCATTATGGACTTCAACAAGATTATATGATGATCAATTCTGATGGATGTGGTCATTTTCAACAATGTAAGGATCCAAATCAGTTCCAATTGATTAGTAATGAACAGAACCAGCTACACCCAGCGAAAGAACTCTGAGAAATGGGTGTGGACCACAGCATAGAATTTCCACTCTTTCTGTTATTGTTTGCTTGAATTTTTGCTTTTACTTCTCAGGTTATTTTTATCTTTTTTATAAATCTGATTTTTCTCATGCAGCAAGATAATTGTATAAATATGGATACATATACTGTATTTCACTTTAATATATTTAATATGTATGGGACTACCTGCCATCTAAGGGAGGGGGTGAAGGGAAGGAGGGGAAAAGTTGAAACAAAAGTTTTTGCAAGAGTCAATATTGAAAAGTTACACATGCATATGTTTTGTATATAAAAAGCATAATAAAATGTAATTAAAAATAGAAAATTAAAAAGCTTTAATAACAAAATATAGTGCTTGGACAGCTAGTCTGGTGGCCTCAGACATTTAACACTCCCTAGCTGTGTGACTCTGGGCAAGTCACTTAACCCCAGTTGCCTCAGGGGAAAAAATGTCGCTTTTTAAAATAGGAAAAAAGTGAAATTCACAAACACAATCACAAGGATCAGGAAAAGAAATTATTAGAAAAAAAGTAAGGCTAGTAATCAAAACTTAAAATCAAACTTAAAGATTCAATCAGTATAGAAATATACATTATATTTCAGTCATATTAATATTGTTTTAGGTGCATATATATATGTGTGTATGTTGCATAAATATGTATACATGTGGGTGTATATGTGTGTATATATAGATATATATGTTGGTGGATATGTATGCAGGTATGAATATATATACATACATGCATATATGTATACATATGTGTGTACATATGTACACACAGACCCATGCTTAACTGTAGCCTGCTTGGAGGAGGAGGAGGGAGAAAAGGGGAGAAAATAATAAAGTGAAAAATGCACAGCAGAGAACAAAAGAATAAACTATAAGAAAACAAAGATGGGCAGTCATGAATATAAAACCTTCTATTATCATATATGACTTCTTGAAATGAAAATTTATTATTACATATTTTTAATCCTCCCTCATGTTCTGCTGGAAACATGGCCCCAGAGACAGTGGAAGATAGATGGTAGCCACAGTGATGAAAAGTGTCTGGATCAAACTTCAAGAATATAAACGGAAAACAGTGGAGAACAATGATGAGGTGATAAAGGACTTCCTAAACCAATTTTTAGCCTCATTGGAAGAGATCATGAACTAAACTGAATCTTGAGCTGAAGGAACAGGGCAAAAGCATAAAAAAACAAACTCAGATTTTATTCTCGACCCATTACCCATAACTGTGAGTTTGTAGACTGGCAGGTTCAGGGGAAAGAGTCAACTCTATAGCAATCTGAATAATTTTTTTTTCCTTTTGGAAGGCTTCAATCTTAGGGTAGAACTTTAAATCTGGTGCACTGCATGAGTTTCTGAGGAGGCTAGAGGCCCACCAAAGAAGTAATCCATTTTGACTTTTGAAAATATTTTTTACTTGCAGATGCCCAATCTTTTTCCATCCAATACTAAGATTTCCCAATCCTGACATTGTCCAATAAATCTGGAAGACTATATGTGTCTCTTACAGTGCAATTCCTTTTCAATTTTTCTCAAGTTATTTAACGCCTATCTTAATATCTGATGTCATGTTAGCCTGAGTGCATGCATGGAAACTGAAAACCCTTTATCTAGATGTATGTGTGTCTATACACATGTGTGCATGTGTGAACCTAGACATGAGATAGGGTTTGATGTTCCAAGGATGTGGGGAAATAACAGAAAAATTCTGTTTTTCCAAAGGGAAGCGCTCGATGGGGGTACAAAATAGAAAGAGTATAATTGAGAAGTGAGAAGCCCTAAGATCAAATTTGATTTTTGTTAACTGAGAGTTTCTGTTCTGAGCCACAAAATATGATTGTGTTACTAAAAATCTATGGCATTACTAGTACCATCATATTGTGTACTTTTAAGGATCTCTCTGCTCTCACCAATCAGGTATTAATGTTCCTACATATGGGACTGTACCTAAATTTTTCTCAATCCCCAAAACAAGTAGTTCTGTCTAAAATTCTAGGGGAAAACCATTCCATTAGGCAAGGGGAGCTGAAGGGAAGAAAAAAAAATGTATGATACTATTCACATTCTTGTCCATCCCTTCAATAAGATGAATATCAAAGGATTTGTGTTATAGTGAATTTGTGGATTGACTTCTCTCTCCCTCTGTAGTATATGGGAGCAAGAATTGAATATAAAGCATATTTTCTATTCCTCTTTCCCTAATGAATTATATAGGTAGGCCATTGCTAGTTCTGCAACACTTTAATTTATAAACTGTTAAATCTGAAAAGGCATTTGCAGAATAACACCTGATAAATCATCATCATTCCTTTTTGTGGGTCTTTGTGGGGAATAGGAAGCTTTTAAACTGAGAACACTTAAGAATTTTGGCTTTCTGAGTCTGATTGTAATAGATAGATCAGTCTCAGGAAACTTCCTGTCACACTTAGGAGAGCTGTGGTTTTCTCCATCCACCCACCCAAACCTCAGAAAAGTAGAAATAATGATCAATCATAACAAGAGGAACTTTCTAAAATAGCACATCTTTAGCGAGAGATAGCAGAAGTGCTAGTTATCAAGGGAATATTTATAAACATTTGGTAGCAATTGAAAAGCATTAAATGCAGATCAGGTAGTCAAAATACCTTGGATCTAGTACCAAAAGAGCAGGGTTCAAATCCTGTTTCATTCACTTCCCTGCTGAATGACCCTTGACAATTCTAGCTAATTCTCTAAACCTCAATGTCCTCATCTATAAAATGGGGATATTTGCATTGACAATCTCAAAAGTTGTTCTAAAAATCAAATGAAAAGAAGTATACAGAGGACTGTGTAAATCCTTAATGGCTATATAAATATCACTTATTAGTTTTATTGCTATGACTCCACAAAGTCTCGCTCAGATATCTTTTTTCAGCACAAAGCTGATCCTGGCTTCTTGGATATTAGGCAGCTTGGTGGTATAGTGGATAAAATGCTGGGCCAGAGTCAAGAAAAGTTGAGTTCTAATCCAGCCTCAGAAACTGACCAGCTGTATGACCCTGGACAAGTCATTTCACCCTTTTTTGCTTCAGTTTCCCCAGCTGTAAAAATGGGAATAATAATATCTACCTTACAGAGTTGTTATGAAGACCAAATAAGATATTTGTAAGTGCTTAGCATAGTGCCTGCCGTATAGTATATGATATACAAATACTCATTCTCTTCTCCATCTTCCCCTTTATGCTAGTGGAATATAATCTCTTGACAGATTATATCATGTTGAAAAGGATGATTTCAACAATAGAAGTCTCATACCTATATATCTAAAAGACGCTCTTTAAGAAAACAACCAATAGGTACTAAACATGATGAACATTAAATAATAATGCAAAAATGAAATTGGTTTTATTTTCCCATACAGGAAATCACTTGTTATTTTTGTGACAGTCATCTGATCAATGACTTCATTAGAACAAAGATCAAAATTAGTACAAAGTTGGGAAAAGGAATAAAAATGAGAAAAATTATATAGTATACTATAGAAATAGTTCAATCAACAAGTGGTTAATAAGGGGAAAAATGGACAATTGATGAATGAGCTGGAGAAGAAAATGACAAACCACTCCAGAATTTTTGCATGAAAACCTAGGGTTTTCATTAGTTGCTGAAATGATCAAACAACAAAATGAGTAGGAGAAATAACAAAGATATAGTCTATAAACAGTTTCATACATAAATTTAAATGATATCAATCAAATGCTACACAACAGAGACAAAAAGATCCTTAACCAACACAATACTTGACTTATTTGCCAAGTTGAGATAGCAGCAAAAAGAAGCACCAGATTAAAATACGAACTCATCTGCAAACTCTTATAGAGAAAGATGATAGAAGATTGTGAGCAATATTGCCTCAAAAACAGACAGAAACCAATGGAGGATAAAACCAGTTTAAAGAAAGCTCCATTAGAAATCCAACTAAGCTACCATCTTGAGAGAACTTGGGAATTGTTTGAAAAAAATTATAATAAACTGAAAAGAAATGGATAAGCTCTTAGAAAGATTTTTATAACCAACTTTTTTTTTTTTCTCATCAAGGACATTAGAGGCATTTCACTTGTAGTTGAACATCCTGGTTACATTTATGAAGTAGAAATGGCACCCTAGAGAACAAAGATGATAAAGGAAAGGTGCTGATGAAGGCACAATTTGGGGTATTCTGTGAGTTCATTCCACAATGTATCTGAAGGAAGCATGGGAAGGGTAGAATGTCAAGGCTTATTAGGGTTACAAGAAGTCAATTAAGAAATCAATTACCAAGACATATGCTTATTTTCCCATCTATCTAAAAGTTTGTGGGAATTCTCTGTATATAAATGGTGGTCATTGCTGATGTAATTTAAAGCTGAACTAAAATTCCTTGGGCATCATAGGTGATAGGTAGGCTTTTTTTTTTTTTTAATTTCACAGTATGACATATCCTTACTCCAACATAACAAACTGAGAGATAGAGAATATAAGATGCTCTTATACTTATTATATATTAATGATGAAAGAAACATTTGATTTATTAGAAGAAAACATGGCCTTAAAACTTTCTACAGAATGTTTTCCATTGTGATATATATATATATATATTTAAAGATTTAAATGATTACTTTGTTTGACTATCCCCTAACCATAAAGAGCACAAGGCATAAAATATTTTCCCCAAAGATATTTGCCACTGTCACAAAGCTAATTTGGCACAAATTTCAGAATTAAAAAGGATTTCCTTTGGGATATTGAGGTCCTCCAGATGATCTTATATATGGTGTCTTACTTCTTGCCTCAATCCTTAGCACACTGTATCTCATTGGAAAAGATCTCTATTGACTCAAATGAATTTGGCCAATCATTCATATAGAAAAAAAAAAAAAAACAAGTGGATGAAAAATTTTTGTTTATGACATGCAACAGGAATAATGGCCTGTGTGTGTATGAGTGTGTGTGTGTGTGTGTGTGTGTACTATGTGCACATACACATGTACGCATGCATTTGTGCGTTTGTATATATGCATATGCAAAACATAGACTAGATTTACAATTATATTAGTATAAGAAACTCCCTATACCAATAAAGATCAGTACCTTCTCTGTAGCCTACCTTCTTCAAGTTACCCAGAACACTAGAAGGTTAATTGACTTGCCCGGAGTCTGTGTCAGAGTTAAGATCAGATGTAGCTTTTCCTGTTTTGAAAGCCAGCTCCTTATCCACTATGCCAGATTGTCTCTAGGACAAATAGCATAAATGGGCAATAATAAGTTGCATCCAGAAAAAAATAAGAGGAGAAACGTGGGCTGGGTTGCCTTCTGACAATTGCAACGTTCCTTAATGACCCTCAAACTTCTCTTCAAAATGAAGATTCGTATCTTTGTACTACAAAAATTCTACGAATATCATCCCTTAGAGTTATGAGTTATTAATGTTTTTGAAGCATTAAAAAAGTGCCATGTAAATAATTATGGGAAGGCACTGGGTATTTCATTCCTCACCCAAAACCGTAACCCCTCCCCAGAATATCAGGTTGAATCCCTGAAGCAAATGCTCAAAAAGACTTTGACAAGACCTGCATGGAATGCGTAGATGGGAGTGTATTGTGATTTACATTATTGGAGAGAACAGGGAGAGCAATGAGTCCACAGATCCATTTGGGAATTATTATCATATTCATAGTCCATAAGCAAGTGAGTAGCTCGCTTGGCAAGTGAACCAGAGACTAAGCTGGCCATGAAAATAATCACTAACCTACGTAATGAACAAAAAATTGGATGGCCTAAAAACAAATCAGGTCTCTGACTATTGGAGAAATTTAGTTTGTTTTATGTTCTACTCCTCATCTTTCTTTAAAGGGTTTGCACAAGAAGTTATGTTAGTGGAGAGATTCTGGGGGTTTTGGTTCTCTAGGCATTTACCATGGGTGATGTGCAGTAGAAGGAATACTCTATCTGGAGCCACATGAGCTGAGTTCTAGCCCCAGCTTGACTTTCTCCAGTTATGTGACTATAAGACAAATCATTTAAGCTCTCAGAGATTTAGCTAGTTCAGCAGCTAGAGAGCTCAACTTTGGAGTCAAAAAGATCTCCATCCAAATCCTTAACTCGGACATTAATTATGTGACCACTTATCTAGTCTAAGCTTCAGTATTCTTATCTGTCAAAGTGGGATCAAAATAGCAGTTATTTCAGTGATGGCTGGCAGGAAGAACAAATGAGCTAATGTATGTGGAGTTCCTTACAAACGCTAAAGCACTAGATTAATGTCAACTACTATTCAACTGTAAGTGGGAATATTACTTAACTCTCAAGTTTGTGTTAGGGAAAAGCACTTGGTTATTTTAAAATGTGATAACAATAATAATGATGACATTTAATAATAATAATAATAATACCATTTGTGAAATTTTTTAAGGCTTGCAAAGCACTTTGCCTATATTATGACATCTGATCCTTACAACAATCCTGGAAAGGAAGTGCTATTACTATTTCCATGTTAAAAGATGAAGAAACTGAATCCATTGTTAAGTTTAGGGAGCATCACCCTGAGATAAGGCATAGAGACCTCTTCCAACAAGGCTTAGCAATGATCTAGTTTGAAGTCACCAGCAGAATGCTTTCCATAAAGATCATTTGAAGGACCTCAAAATCCATAGGAAATCCCTCTTCAATTTGGATTCCATGCTATCTCTCCTTTGTAACAGGGGCAAATAACTTTGGCAGGCATATATCTCCATTTTATGCTTTACCTGACATTTATGCTTGGAGGATGGTCAAATAAATTTATCTCTGCTCTGTCTTGCATAATTTTGATGTACGGACGGGGATATCTCATGCAAAGGGAGCCTTTAAGGCAACATTTTACTCTTCCAAATCCAATACTTTTGTCTAACTAACATACAACAAACACAGCAGGATTGTGAATTTCTACATCTTTCAGTCAATTAAGTCTACTATGGAATAGAGCTAACAAAAGCCTGCCTGTTCCTGCTAGCACTTTCTGACTCAGACACGTGGGAGGAGATGTACCCACTGGGAAAGTGTCCTTCCAATACACTGACTGTGTTCTGAAGGCCAATGCAATGGGCCATATGAGAGTATCACAGGTCAGACTGTTCTTGCAAACAAATTATGAAGACGAATTAGCAGGGAGTGTGTTTAGACCTACATCCCCACCTTTCTAAGTACCTTTGATGAGTTGCTTCACAGCAGTGTAAGTATGTGCTTGGGGGTAGGAGGGAGATCTGACTTTAGTGGGTAGAGTTCTAGCTTGATAACAATATCCAAAGTGAATTGATCTTTAAATAAAAACCCATCTGACTTGTGATAAAAGTTAATCCCACACTGAAGCTTAGTCAGGGGCCAGAACAGTCACTGCTTCAGAAGGACACGATCCATGAGTACATCTCCTCCCCTTTGTCTGAGTCAAAGTGTTTCACAGAACAAAATGGGTTTTACCTCCCTCCTGTTGACACTCTGAAACAATCTGACTTCAGAGGTGGGTTTCTAAGCTTTGTGAATCATTAACAAAGGCAAACCTGTCAGCTGAGTCCTTGTTGCAGGTGGGAGGAAACGAGCTGTTCCCCATTTCTGTCATGGACAGGCTAAGGGGGATAAGGTGAAATTGAAGCAGGAGGGAATTAGCATAGTCTCAGAGAGGAGCTATGGCTGTAAGAGTTATGAGGTGTTCAGGGTTTGAAGTAGAGAGGAAAATGAACAGGTGGTTTGGTTCAATTCTTTTCGCCAGCTAATGCTAGTGATTCTCCCACCTGCCCGGCCTGTCTGTTTCTTGGAAAAGAGAAGAAAGGGAGTAAGGATTCTGAAAAGATTTTCTTACCATAAGCATATTTTTTTATTTAAATTGGATTGACTCATTTCCCTTTTTTCCTTCCCATCTAGAGAAAATACTTTTTTTCCTAGCTCCAGAAAATAATCCTTTAGTAGCTTGATTGGTATGTCATTGAAAAAGAAAATTAATTTAGGTAGTATTATCATTTTTGTTACATTGGTATGGCATACCCATGAGCAATTAATTAAAATATGGAATGCATCACAAATTTGCATGTCATCCCTGTGCAGGGGCCATGCTAATCTCCATATCATTCCAATTTTAGTATATGATATGCTGCTGAAGTAAGCACCCTAGTGTCAGAAAATCTACATTTGAATTCTGATTCCATTATTTACCATCTAAGTTATTTGGGGCAAGTGATTTTATAGTCCATTCAAAATCAATCCAAAGGAATCCATTAGCTATCTCCTACTTACCGTCTAGTGATAGACCTTGGGAATATAAGAGCAAAACAAAAACAGTCTTCATCAGGGATGTCCTGGCAAATGTTTAACAATCAGCCCCCTCACAGGGGAAAAAAGATCAGCAAGACATACTTTTAAATTTAATGTGCATTATTAATATTATTGCCATCATTTTCCTAAGCCTAGATAATCAACAAAACAATCCATCAAGTCCGGACTTCTACCATTTACTTTTTAACAAGGTGTAAATGCTTAGATTGAAAATTTAACAATGGGTTCTAGCCAGTAAGAGCTGACTCCAACATAACCTTGGTCCCTGCCCTCAAGGGCACTAAAATTTAGTGGGACTATATAACATATAAATGGATATGTAACTACCTGATAATTTGAGAAAAGAGTATCAACAGCTGCAGAGTGTGGGATATCAGGATATCTATCCTATCTAAGCCAATATGTGAGCTGAGTCTCTAAGAAGGCTAAGGATTCTAAGAGGCAGAGGTGACAGAGGTGGTAGGATTTAGTTTCCTAATCCTTAGAATGAGGTAGTTGAATTAATTGATATCCAAAATAAGATATTTGAACTGTGATGTCTATTTTTCTTCTCATTCTAAACCCTAAGACCTGTGACCTCATTTGAACCTAACAATGATATAATGAGACGGGGAATACAAATACTGTTCTCCCTTATCCTACAGATGAGGAAATGAAGCACAGCAAAATGGAAATATAATTTACTAGTTACAGGCCAATATTTTGCCATTATACTGATATTCCTATAGAGCTGTACTTGCCCTTTCTTCTTAATGTGCATTATTAATATTATTGCCATCACTTTCCTAAGCCTAGACAATCAGTGATGGAGCTTTCAAAAGCAATAGTGTTCTAGCAACTCTTCTATTGCTTTTGAAAGCTCCATCATTATACATAGGTTTCATTTAGTCTGTATCCTACCCCAGGCTGCAGCAGGATGCTCCATTCCACATGAAGACCCAGCAGACATGTTTCTCTCATTTTTCTGATTGCTTTTCATTCTGCATATCTCCCCAAACATAGGCTTGCTTAGCGATATTATCTTGAATTCCATGTTTCATTGTATTAGGATTTTGGCAGTCCAAACCTCCCTAAGTAAGTATTAAGACAATAAGAAAGGCCAAGAGGCTTTTTAAAGACCTGGATAATTGTCTCAAGTAAGCCACTGGTATTGATTGAATTATTGAAATATCAAACCCTTTGTATTTTATCTGGATGCTCACCTGCATAGTGAGCACCTTGCATGGGGGTATACCCATGCTCCCATGAAAAGGGAGGTCTCCCTATAGCATTTACCAGCAAATGGCTTGATGTCCATGAGGCTGAGAATTTGGTAGACAAGTTGGAATTCTTGGCTTCAAAATAGGTTATCACTGATAAATTCTGAGACTATGTGAATGGGATTCAATTTCAAGTATGAATAGATAGAAACCCACTGACTTATCTTGACAAGTACTAAGTTAGAAGCTGCCTGCCAAGGAAAAGTGGCAGTGCTGGCCAACAATGAGTTCAGCATACATTATCACACAGGGAAGAGTAGTGCAGATGTAGGTGCTCCATCACCCAGGTCATATGAGTCCAAAATTAGGCTGACACTCATTGAAGAAGTGAAAGAAGTCTATGACATTAAAGTAGGGTAACTATCACATCAAAGAACAGCAGAGAATGTAGGACTTCCACTAGAGCCAATATATTATAGCCAACGATTAGGCAATTGGTGGTACTATTTGTGTCAAGGAATAGATGAACAATGGAGAGCTGACTATATAAACTTCAAGAAGGGCCTATTCACCAATTGCAAATAGACTACCAAAGCTAGATAATAACTCAGGAGATGCTTCAGATGAAAAGAAAAGATGTGTTGGTACCCCCAAGACTATCATGGTGTAAGAAGGACTTTTATTCAGAGAGTAAGAATGAATCCAGAAGCTGCAACTTTTTTGTTTCATACTCCAGATGTGAAGGCTCCATAAAGACCAGAGGGTATCTATGTAGAGAGCCTAGAGCCAATGATATGAAAGGATGGAAGTTCTATAGACCAATGTAGTCTAGAACCTTCATACTCCTATTATGTTATGGGGGAAGAGCCTTTGTTTTGTATTTATACTGAATTTAAGGTTATCAAAGCTCTTAATATATAATAATCTCATTTCATCTTCACAATGACCACATGAAGTAGACACCCTATTTATAGGTAAACAAACTAAGGCTTGTAGAGTTTCTTGAGCTTGCTCAAAATTACTCAGGTAGGACTCTGAACCCATATTTCTTCTGTTTCTAAGTTCAGAGTTCTTTTCACTTTACCACATTGTTCTTCTAATAACTAAGAATTCTGCAGATTTTTGGGTAAGACAAGGAAAATTATATTTGCGGCTTGCTTGTAGTACAGTCCTAGAACTGCATCCTAGAATGATGAGTTTTCAGGGTCTCATCTAGCCTTATGAGATGAGTTTGGATGGCTTTAATTTTATCTTTCTGAAATTATTTTCTGGATGGAGAGAGACAAAAGATATCGGTGTGTTTTTCTTGTAAGCAACAAATTAGTTGCAGACATCATTAAGAACAAAGATAAATTAAGCTTTGCATAGCAATGTTAGTCATGTTGCTGACAGAGAATCAAGCAAGTTCTGGGAAGACAAGGAAGGTGGCAAGTTAAGGGGGGTGAGAAAAAAAGAAGGAAGTGGAAGCTGCCATGGGCAAAATGGATGCTCACCTTTCATTAACAAGGTAAAGTGGAGATTCTTTTGTTTCCTCCCTCCTCTTGAAAGTCTCTGCTCTAACACGGCATTGATTCCTTCTTTGAAACATCTTTGTTCTCTGCATCTTGAAGTGCTGTGGTGTCTATGGATTGATGGAGAGACACTGGCTTCTTGGAGTGGCAGGGGTACACTTCTGTTGTTTGAATCTCTCACTTCGGTGGAGCTTATCTTGATTAAAGGAGGGCAGGATCAAGTGTTCCTACTGCTCCTTGCCCAAAAAAGCTTCCATGTACTAGTTGTAAAATGATATTGCCTGATGTGGGGCATAAAGTAGTTGGAGTTACTGTCCTTTCTTTTGTTGGAATGGGGGTGAAGGGAATAGGTGTGTTTCAGCAAAGAGCATGTCTCTGGAGAGAGGAAGGGAGTGGTCTACCTGATCCTATCTGCAGTTCAATGAAGAGTCTGGATGGAGAGTTGGGAGAGTTGAGATGGGAGAAGGTGGTGGGGAGAAGGGACTGGCTTCTACCTGAAGTTGCCTGAATGACAGTTTCCAGAGAAATATCTTTCGGAGAGCAGTTCCTAAAGAGGTATCAACAAGTATTTATTAAATTCCTACTAATTGTCAGGTACTGACATACAAGCACAAGAATGAAGCTATCTCAACTCAAAAGGAGCTCTAAAAAGAAGAAGGGAATAAATGCAAATAAATGCAAAATTATTACATATAAGGTAGTTTGGGAGGGAAGGAAGAGTAAAAAGTGAGGGCAGAATCAGGAAAGGCTTCATTCAGAAGATGATGCTTGATTAGCTTCTTAAAGATGAGGAAGATCATGTGAGGTGAAACTTGGAAGGGGACACATTCTAGGAAAGCAGAGGGCCTGTACAAAAATATGTAGATTAGAAATGGTGAGTTGTATGGAAGGAGCAATGCAAGAACCCCAACAAAGATTCTCTAATATTCTCAGAGAATATTTACAATCCTGCTAAGTAGCATGGTGGATAGAGTTCCAGGAGTCAGGAAGACTCATTTCACTGAGTTCAAAGCCAGCCTCAGACACTTAAACTAGATTTGTGACCCTAGGCCCTATTTGCCTCAGTTGTTTCATCTGTTAAATGATCTGGAAAAGAAAATAACCAATTGTTCTAGTATCTTTGTCAAGAAAACCCCAAACAGCATCATGAAGGGTCTGACAAGATTGAAATAATTGAACAACAACATTTACAGGTGTATTGATAAGCTGATCTCCTCTCCCCACTCTGGAATTTCTGTAATTTGGGATATAGCAATGAGATGCTATGTTATGCAATGGTTTCCCAAGTGAGTTATGCAAAAAATGCTTTCTTTTGGCATGGGAATAAAATATGAGTCATGTCTGACAACAAATACATCATTCCACAACTATTATCCACCATTTATTGACAGGGGGAGAAAAGTCATGTATTTCATTAACATCTGAGTGTTTCCACCTGTGTAGTAGTGTTTCAGAAGTACATAAACCTGCTTTGTCAAAGGGAGTTGATGCTGAGGAACTGGATTCAGTTCATAGCACACATATAATGGAATTATATGGAGGTGAAAAATATTGGAAAGCATTAATATTTGCTGTCAGCATCATTCTGTGGGAAAGGAATCTGGGAATTTTAAGTAGTTGCTGATATGATTTGGGTTGTTTACTCATTGGTTAAATGAGCACTGATATGGGTGAAGGCTTCATAACTTGGTAGCAAAGACATGGGTTGGAGGCTATAAAACTGAAGTACATTCATGTAGGAATCTGAGTCTGAGAAGATTCTATTCTTCAGACCCTGTGTGTGTGTGTGTGCAGGTGTTTAATCAGTCAGTATACATTTATTAAGCACTTACTATATGCTGTATTAGTAGAGAGGAGAAGTAGATGTGACATGTTTAGACCAACACTTTTTGAAAACCATTTTAATGGTTGAATGGAGAATGGATTGGAATAGGGAGAGATCAGGCAGATAATCACACACATAATATATATTTGTGTGAGACAGAGAGAGAGAAAGTGTGTTTATTTGGGGGAGGAGGTCCAGACCTGCAAAACCATTAGAATAAGTGATTGTCAGGGAAGAAAATATCTCTTCCTACGCAAATTGGCAGCTGTTCTTTGACTTATACTTCTAGAGAGTTACAGGGCACTGAGATGCTAAATAACTTGTCCAGTGTCACATATGTGTCATAAGTGGAATTTGTACTCAGGTCTCTGTCTATTCTTAGGGAAGAAGCTATTTGTGACTTAGCCATGGGTAAAGAAAAGGCCCTGCCCACTCAGACCCACCCCTAGAAGAGAGCCTTAGCTAGATCTAATCTTAGTAGAATCAGGGAACCTTAGTGTCCACAGTGGAGAAAAGGACCCTGGCCCAAAAAATGGGGCTTCAATTTAGTCTGAAGAAGGTGGTCCTAGAAATCAGCCCCTATAGCAAAAAGTGAAGGAAAAGGCCTCATCAAGAAAGGACCAGACTTCAGGGGAGGAGCTGGGTCCCAGAACCCTACATGAACAAACAACAATGATTGTAAGAATGCCAGGGAGGCCCAAGAGAAAACTAGAAAAGAAAAATAACTCAAAACCTTCCAAAAACAAAGCCTAAGAGACAAATATAGGATGCTCATAAAATAAATGACAATTCCCGGGAGAAATGATATTATTTTTATTATTATAAATTATTTTTATTTTTTATTATAGCTTTTTTATTTACAAAATATATGCATGGGTAATTTTTCAAGATTGACCATTGCAAAACCTTCTGTTCCAAATTTTCTCCTCCTTCCCCCACTCCCTCCGTAGATGGCAGGTATTCCAACAAATGTTAAAATATTTGTTAAATATATAAATATATTATACACACACATACACACACACACACACACACACATACACACAGAGTTATCTTGCTGCACAAGAAAAATCAGATCTATAAAGGAAAAAAAAACCTGAGAAGGAAAACAAAAATGTAAGCAACCAATAATAGAAAGAGTGAAAATGCTATGTTGTGATCCACAACCTAGATACACTGTCCACTGATGACAGAGAGACGATGGATTAATATGCAGCATGAGAAATATATTTTTGAAATAGCCAAAGTGGAAATGTTTTGCTTAATTAAGATGACATGATACAAGTGTTCTTCTATTATTCCTTCCCTTCTCTCTCTTTTCTTTTCTTTTTTTCCCCACAGTCGATAGGAGAAAGTGGAAGAAAAAAAGTGCCGTGTAATTGAAAATATAGTGTTTTTATGTATGTTTGTATGTCTATACATATATATTACCAAGGGTATCTTATCTTCTCTTAAGAATTTGCATGTTTTGTCTCTCTCTTGACAGAAACTCCAGTGTATTAGTTTAACTTCCCCTTCCAGGGCTTCTGCTTTGGTAGCTACTTTCCTGCAGCATCAGAAAACCACATGGTAGAGACTCTGGGATGTATCCATTAATGATCTTTAGTAAGACCATGGATCTCTGCAATCATAGTGCTTACTTAAGGATAAGTTACTTGCCAGAAGGAAGTCCTAACATTTCAGTAGTATATTTCCCTCTTAAAATATAGATGAGAGTATATTTTGAGGATTATAGATGGTAAAATGGTAAACCCCAAATTTGGAACATACAGCTTTTTGTGGTCCAAAATGGTTTAGGAGAACTTAACAATTTAACTGTAATTGGATAACGCACTATTTCAAACATTTCAATGTGAGCCTTCTTTTCAAAGTACTTATGGTAGATACAGAGCAGAAATGATTAGTGGTTTTTTGTA
This sequence comes from Sminthopsis crassicaudata, assembly GCF_048593235.1. NCBI lineage: Eukaryota > Metazoa > Chordata > Mammalia > Dasyuromorphia > Dasyuridae > Sminthopsis > Sminthopsis crassicaudata. Next base: position 68,795,331 of record NC_133621.1, on the reverse strand, counting down.
GGCAACACTGTATTCTCCATGATGTTGGCAAGTCTCTTAAAGACATAATAGAGAACATGTATATAAAAGGGCTTTAAAAATTGTAAGGCAACATAAAATATAAAATAATTTCATCATTGTTATTGGTGGTGTTGCTGCTGTTGTTCCACAAATGCCAAGGAAACCAAAGAAATAATTTAGGTAAGCTTATTGCTTTTCCCTTCCATAGTGGGATGGGGAGAAGGAGAGAAGATGCAACCAAGGATTCTGATTTAATTTACTCAAATACACAAGCCAGATTGCTTTGTATTGTGATTGTTCTTGTCCAAGGGAAAATAGTTATTTAATATGCCAAATTTTCAAGGTTTCTTGCATTACTCTAAAGAAAACCACTCCCCCAATAAGATATAAAAGTGTGCTGCTGGGACATAACTGAGGCAGCATGACCACAGAGAGGCTCTTTGTCTAGAAAGAATGAGTGAAATTGTGAATCTATGTTTAAAATCTACTTTCTTGGTGTCTAGAGAATGGGTTAACTGATGTGAAGTGGTCAAAATCATAATCTGAATGTTTTTTTTAAATTATGAGCTTAACAATATGGAGGTGGTCCTTCAGTTTCTCACCTCTGAGATTAGTCAGTTCCTCTGTTTGTTTTTACCTGTTATTTTTGTTGCTTGGCCAACTTTTCTCCTATTTATTCTGAGGACTCTGCGGTGGCAAATGGGGAGGAAGTTTATGTCTATGAAGAGTATTTCCTGGGAATGTTTCTCTATTAGAATATATGGATACTCTTGATTCTCTGTTTAGAGGACATGTGAGATTCTAGTGAATGAACTTATCTTTGTCCTTTTTAAAAAGTGTGAAATATAATAAAATAACTGGATATTTTTAGAAACAAAAGGAAAAACATCCACTTCCTTTCCTCCATGACCAAATAAGTCTCTAGAAGTATGATCGTTCATGACCCATACTTCCCTCTTTGGGGATGAAAAAACAGTTTTCTTCATTTTTAATGCCTATCTCCATTGTAATTAAAAATAACCCCTTTTTAAATAATCCACCCATTCTCTTTTCTCTTGCTCTAGAAAACCAGGCATTCAGAAGTCTGTTGTAGCTCAAGGGCAATTAATATCACAAGATGACAAGCAATCTTGGAACAGCTGTAGAAATGGCTACAGGAGGGAACAGGCCCTGGCTCAAAGTCACTGTGGGTAGTTTGTGCCCTGTCTAGCATATGCTTTATGCATGAGAAATGAAGACATTTCCATTGCCTAGCATAATGCAATTACAATGTACACCACCAGAACCCACCCAAAGCCAATATTTTCTATATTGTGCTTAAGACCCAAGGGCAGAATTGAAGTCTGCAGCTCAAACATCTTGAACCAGCAGGTAAAGGAGGAGGGATCAGATCTGCTTCCTTGGCAGATCCTTAATGGGACAAGCAGACACATGTTTATTACCCATGATAAAAATAATAAGCATCAAGTAAGGGTAGGCAAGGGAAGATCTGAGTTAAGGCAAATGGGAAAAGTTAGTTAAATAGTATGATTTTTGACCAAGCAGGTCTATTTTTCTGTCCCCTTTCTTCTTATGATTTCAACTCTTTTGATGTGCATGTGCATTTTACCATGAAAAGAGGGAAAAGAGTGACTTTCTAAATGCCTAAAAATGACAGAGCATTTGTTCTCCTTGGTGCTATTTTATTTCAATAACAATCCTTTTTTCCTGATAAGCACAATGGCACAGACTTTACTGTACCTTAAGGTCTTTTTTTTTAAAAAATTGTATTAATCATATCAAAATGAACTTAATTCAAGTCTCTATTAAACAACAGGAGCCATCTGCTTTGACAATTGTTCTGACCCTAGATTGGCAAAAGCTTCTCAGAGATAGAAAAATCCCCTTACAGACTAGAGCAACAGACAGCTGAAACAGCACATAGAGCCAAGGATTACTCTTCTCCTTTGCTTGACTGTATGCAAGAGGGGCCTCATTGATTAGAAAGGTTTGCATTTATATTCCACTTTCCATTTTGCAAAGTGGAAGTCCACTGCTTCATGATAACCCCTTGAGACAGAAAGTACAAGTGTTATTCTTTTCATTTTACAGCTGAAGAAACTAAGTGCTCAGCAAATTGTGGCGTGGCCAGCCAGTAAGTGGCAGAGCTAGCTATTTACTATTTACCATTCTAGTCTATTCCTATTACAAAAGTGTTTGTGGGTGGACATATGCCCACTCTCAACTAGTCTTCCTCCCTTTCCTTATTCCACAGGTATTTATTGCTGCAAAGTATTGAAATCAAGGGTTTCATCATATAGCAGGAAAACACTGAGGACAACAAGTATTATTATATGAGTGTAGAATATCAAATTTTGAAGAACTAAACTGTTTGCTCTTATGCAGACTGCAAAGCAAGAAGGCAGTTTTTCTCTTTCTGTTTAACCTTAAAATTTCTGTCTAGGATAAGCCAAAAAATGCCATAAACAAGCAAAAGGAAGCAGACTTTCTCAACCATCAAGTTGATGGTTATGATCATCAAAATAGAATATGATAGAAAATAACCTAATGGGTAAGGAAATGGATGAAGGTGCTTAAATGATGGAGCCATGGTTTCCTATGAAATATTTAACCACACAGAATAATGGGAATGGTTGTGTTTTATTGCATTGGTTGAGGGTGAGAGTGGCAGGTCCAGCCAAACCAAATGACAGAAGAATAGCTACAGGGTAGCTGGTTCAAGAGATTGGATGCCCTCCTATTCCTCGGTGATGGAGACAATTTTACCTAGCAAACATAGCAACCAGGGGAAGGAGAGGATAAAACTCACTGTGTCACTAAGCACAAAGTGGAGGAAAGGGTTTTCTGTTTTGTTTTAAAGAAGCATAATCCCTCTAGGAAGAGTTTGAGTGTCTAGTTCTCCACAACTGTCAGTCAGGTGAAAGCAAAACCTTTCTAACGAAAATCTCACCTTTTTCAGATTTAATAGCACTTGGAAAGCATGGGGTAATGGAAGGAGCCTTGGAGTGGAAGTGAATACCCTGAGGTCTACTCTTAGTTCTCTCTCTACCTAGCTTCATTTAATTAACTTTCTTGGGAAAAGCCCTTTAAACTCTTTGGAACTCCATTTTCTCATCTGTAAAATAATGAGTTAGACTAGATGATGTCTCTAAGGTCCATTCCAGCTCTAAAATCTTGTCATCCTATCTTGTAATACTTCCACACTGTTGATTTTTATTGTCATTTGATTTGCATCATTGTTATTTGTAGATATTTCCCCCATGTTCTAAGCTTTTTACCTAAATGATCATCTCCATGAGAATAAAGACTATGTCTTAAATTACTTTGTATACCCTCGCAGTATAACTCTAGTTCAGGAGCTTATTTATGATATAGAGAGAGTCTGATTTGGGAGGAGCCTCAGAGATCATCCAGTTGAGACACACTTGAACAGATTATTCCCTCTCCCACATCTTCAATGAAGATCCACTTGTTAGAGGTTGGGGAACCATCCAGTACACACTGGAAGAATTCTATAGGAAAATAACTACCTCCAAGTGCAATCCTTCTGGATAGCTTTAATTGTCAGGGCATGTTTCTTTATATCAAATCTAAATTATCTTCTCTGTAGCTTCCCTTCATTGGACTTAGTTTTAGCTATGACCATACCAATTAGAAAAAAAGGTAAATCTCTTTTGCATAAAATTCTTTCAACTACTTGAAAACAATGGCCATTTTCCTCTTCTCCTTTGCAATATTTCCTCTCCAAGTTTTCTCTTCTTCAGGTTAACTATTTCAAGTTCCTTCGACCCAATTTTGTATAATATGGTCTCAAAACCCCTCACTATTCAAGTCACTCCTCTCTGAATCCTCTTCAATTAGACTTCCTAAAATATGAAGTTCCAAACTGATCAAATTCTGAGGCAAATAGGCAATAAACTGGATAGATTTCTAGCCTGAGTTTGAATTTGAATCCAGAATTAGATACTTATTAGTTGTGAGACCCTGGAAAAGTCACTTAAACTCTGCTTGTAAAATATAGCTAAACTGAATACTTTATAAGATTGTTGGGAAGATTAGAGGAAGAAAAACATATGTAAAGGACTTCACAAACCTTAAAGAACTATGTAATATCAATTACTATTATTTGTTATTATTATGAACAAATTATTTATATAAGAATTGACAAGGGATGAGTATAGTCATGATCAATTGGCACTCCAAATAATAGATTTTGATGCATATTTATTTATCAGCAAAAACAAGATGGCTTCCCTTCAATTCCGACTGCTATCTCCACTCCTAATATACAAAAAAAGATTGTAACTAATGAATGTCAAAATAGAAATGGGAATTAAGAAAAAATAATCAAGAAGGTAGCAGCATTCACATAAATCTGAATTTCTCTGAAGATTTATGTATGTTTTCCAGTTCCATAGGCAAACTAAGGATTGCTCCCATCCTTGTGTTCTTTCCATATTCCTCTAAGTATATGTCAACCTACCCAGTTGCTATTTGTTTAGAGCTTCACTTTGCTTGGATGGAACTATGGTTGTCTCTGGATTAAATGAGCCAACTGGAGTTATGATAGAGTAAGGTAGGATAAGTAAGGAAGCAGATCAAAATGAGTTTGCTCACAATCAGGAGCAGTCAGAATGCTAGAAAGGATAAGGAAGAGTGCAATAACAATCTTTTATTCTTTAAGAATAAATTTTACTTTTTAAAGAAATAAATTTTTATTAATATCTTTTCATATCTTATTGCCTTCTCCTCCCAGAAGATAGCTCCCAGAAGCTGTCCCTTATAATAAAGAATTTTTAAAGAAAAAATAATAAACAAAAAATTTAGCAAATTGGTCAATATAGTTTTGAAAATCGCAATATATGCAATTTTCCACATCAGTAGACTACACATCTCTGCAACATAGTAGATGGAATTGTCTTTTCATATCTCTTCTTTGGGATCCAACTTGTTCTTTAAAATTTTACATTCAGTTTCAGTTATTTTGTGTTCATTTCTCTTATCATTTATGTTATATTTATTATGTATATTGTTTTCCTAACTGTGCTTACTTTGCGCTATGCCAAATCATGTTAGTCTTTTGTTTCAATATTTTCATCACCTTTGTCATTTTAAAGTATAGTAATAATATTCCATGATATTTATATACCATAATTTCCTTAGTCATTTCTCAATCAATGGACATCTATTTTTATTTCTAATTCTTTGATGCCAATAAATGTTGCTATAAATATGTTGGTGCCCATGGAGCCTTTTATTTTATGAATGGCTTCTGTAGAGTATACACCTCGCAGTGGCAGTGGAATCCCTCAGGCAAACAGTATAAACACCAGTCATTTTATTTGCATAATTCCACATTCTTTTCTGGAATGATTGTTATCAATTTGAAACTTCACTAACAATGTATTGGTATGTTAATCTCTCCAAAATTTCTCCATTATAATTTATCACCCATTTTTTTTTCATCTTTTTCTGAGAGTGAGGAAAAATCTCAAAGTTGTTGTAATTTGTATTTCTTTTAAGAGAATTAGGAACATTGTTTTATATCACTATTAGCAGTATGCAATCTTTCTTTTGAGAACTATTCATCTCCTTGATAATCCACTCAGGAATCATTTTTGATTGCATAAATAAGCATATGTGTATATTATAGAGAAAGCTAACAGACATATGTACAAATAATAGATATGTGTACATATATAACACACATGTATGTACATATAAACAGACACACATTTGTATATGTGTGTGTGTGCTAGTTTTCTTCCTGATTTGGATAACCAACCTTTATCTGAAAATTTTTATGCATTTTTTACAGTTGTTTCCCTTTTTATCTCTGAGATTCTTTGTACAGATGCTTTTCAATTTCATGTAATCAAAAATACCTATTTTATCTTTTGTAACTACCTCTATCCTTAATTTGGTTACTTTCTAATTTTCATAGCATATTTGTAACCCCTATTTGATCTTCCTGTTAATTCTGACAAGTAGATATTATCATATTAACATTTTAAAAAATACGATAAAATGGAGGACATTGATTACTGTTGGGATACTGATAATACTACATCAATCTTTCCATATGGCTCCTTTAAACAGACAGCAATTAAAGATGGGGGGAACAGGTTCAAGAAATCAAGTGTGGAAGGTTGTTAGATTAAAGAAAAGCTAAGGGCAGTAGTCTCTCTTACCCTAAAAAATTTTAAGATCCTTTCAATGGAAAGTCTGTCAGAGGTCAACAGTACTTTTATAGTTGAATTAAGAGCTTAGGTGACTTATTCACAATACACAATTGTTAGAGGAAGAGAGTAAAAAGTACTTTTTTAATATTTAAATATTATCTAAATCCAATTGAAAGGAAATCATTTAAAAGGGAATAAAAGAGTTTTTGACAACTAAAGGGCATTTTATTTTCTAGAAGAACCAAATATTTTTCTAAAAGCAAATTTTATTTTCCCAAATATTTGACAGGAGCAAGCTGTAAAATTCTGAAGGAGTGTAGTCAGCTGTGCAGATTGACTTTTGAAGTGTAAAATAAACCTTTACTTAACAGATGTCAAGATGAGACTTTGCAAGATAATGACAGTTTTTATAGTAGGTTGGTGGCAAAATTTCTGAGAAGGATGAATAAAGTTTTGGTGCCAAGTCTTAGGAAAAGAAAATGACAACATGATTATTAACAATTGACTGAATTCAGGAAAGCAAAAATCAGGGCTTTAATTGGTATGATTAAAAGGCTCAGTAAATAACAGTAGGAGACAATGATTTTTTTAAAAGGACAGTCTCTTTTATCAGGTAGAAATTAGAGTTAATCTAAATCTCCAGCTTTAAAAAAATCATTCTGAATAAGAATGATTTAAGAGAAAATTCAAAAAGCTTTGGGCAAGGGAATAGAAAGATATGAGAGAATTTTTAATCACTGTGTTCAGAATCTATCCCTCTGGCGGCAGCAATAGAAAACAGAAAAGGACCCTTAAAATGTCAGGTCCAATACAACTGGATGATGCTTCAGACATTTAAGCACTCTGCCTCAGTTTTCTCCTCTATGAAGTGAGGAAGTAAGACTACATAGTTTCCAAAGTTCCTTTCAACCCTACTTATAAGCCTATAAGGATTCTCTCATATCATTTGGAATTTTTATTTACCTTAAATTTTTAATCCATTCTTTTTTTTCCTCCTAGAACAGTGATTCCTAAATCTGGTTTTGTGACACCTTAAGCTGTCTCAAGTTGCTTCAAGGAATATCAAATCAAAACTAAGTCATTTTAATTTCAGTACAGCATTTTAGGAAGACAGAGTATCAACAAGCAGAATCTCACAATTATTAAAGCTGGAAATTCATGTCCGAGAATATTAGGGCTTTTTTTCTCAAGACCTTTTAGCTCACGTGTATGAATTAATATTTAGGAATCCAGGAAAGGGTCTAGTTTGACAAGTAAAGGCTAGTGTTGATAGTTTCTAGGTTCAATTGCTTATTTGAGGATTCTGCTTTTAACAGCACCTGCAACATCTTGCTGGCCAGGTACTATAAATATCCTGAAAGAAGTACATTTTCATAAAAATTTCCTTATAATAACAGAGTGAAACACAAGTGGAATTTCAGCATTGACTCTGTTGAAAGTAACTCATTAAACCAGAGTTTCCCATATTAATCTTTAAATTACTTTCTTTTTCATTTGCATTCAAGGGCATCACAATTATAGGATCATGGAATTAGAATTGCAAGGGGGCTGCCAGATTATCTAGTTGGATCCCATTGTTTTCCAGGTGAGATAAATTACTTACACAAACCTACCCAATTTGTTAGTTGCAGAGCTTCAATACGAATCCAATTGCTTTGATTCCCAATCCTTCCATAGTGTCATGTAATGGAATCAGGTCCAAAAGATTAGCTGATTGTAACATTTAAATAATGTCCTGCATGTCTCTTTTCAACAGCAAGGTCATTTAGGCCAGTTCCAATGATCCTGTGATGATGACAGCCATCTGCACCCAGAGAAAGGACTGTGGGGATTGAATGTGGATCACAACATAGTATTTTCACTTTTTTGTTGTTGTTTGCTCATATTTTGTTTTCTTTCTCATTTTCCCTTTTTGTCTGATTTTTCTTGTGCAGCATGATAACTGTAGAAAATATGTACAGAAGAATTGCACATATTCAACATACTTGCAGTCTAGGGGAGAGGATGGGACAGGGGAGGGAGAAAAATTGAAACACAAGGTTTTGCAAGGGTAAATGTTGAAAAATATTTATATGTTTCAAAAATAAAAATCTTAAACTTTAAAAATAATTTAAAAACAAATTAAAATAATGTCCCAAATTTGGGAATCCCCCAAAAAACTATATAAGTACAAGATGGAAAGAAGTGGCTAGAAAAGTTCATATGAAAAATATCTGGTTGTTTTTATTGTATGAAAAATTAATGAGTCAATAGTGGGATAAGATAGACAAAAAAATATTACTTAAAATCACAGAAGGAACTTCGAAGACATTGCCTAGTCCAGTTATCATCCAAATTAGGAATCCCATTCACATAATGAGATTGCAAGGTACAGGGAAGGGAATACTGGATGTGGAGCCAGAAAACTTGAGTTCATATCTGCCATTTACTTATCTCTGCAGCCTTAGGCATGTCATTTAATTGATACTCATTTAATTTTTGCTGAATCAATATCAATATCAGCAATTTCTAGACCTCTCATCCCTGATACCAAGGGAATCCCAAATATAAGGAGGTAATCAGGAAAGTAATGTCACTAAGGACTTAATAAAGTTTATCTGTTTACAGTCTACATAGAAAGAAAACTTTCTCATTATTATGGCAACTAAGAATATATATAAACAGAGTGAACAGGTATGAGTTGAATATGTAAGGATGATATATTTTTTAAAATAATGAAATTAAGGGTGAGAGAGAGAGATGTATTCCCAGTACATCTGGGAGAAAAGGAAAGGGAGAAGCAGAATGCTATAAATTATCTGCCATTTAAAAAGAGGCAAGAAAAAGCTTTTACACTATATGGGAAGAGGAAGAGAAGAGGGTTAGTGAGTGAACCTTACTCTCATCATGAGTGACTCAAAGAGAAAATTGCATACTCACACAAGATGGGTATAGAAATCTATCTTATCCTATAAGAAAATAGGAGGAAAATGGAAAGGGGGAAGGTCAATTAAAAAAAGGGTATATTGAGGGAAGGAGTGCTCAGTGACAAAACACTTTTGAGAAGCTCTTTACCATTTATTTTTTAAAAAGATCATAAATGATCAAAAGATATGATCCATGTCCAAAAGGTTACAAATACCACAAGTTGATATGAATAACAAGAGATTTTTTAAAAAAATAAAAGAATCTATATGTGCAAAACATATTATAGCAGCTCTCTTCTCAGGACAAAAAAAATGGAAATTGAGGGGATGCCCATCAATTGGGGAATGGCTGAATAAATTATAGTATGTGATTGTCATGAAATATTAGTGATCTATGGGAAATGATGAGCAGGATGCTTTCAGAAAAAAAGAACTTGGAAAGTCCTCCATGAATTTAAATAAAATGAAATGTACAGTATACAAAGTAATAGCAATATTCTGGAATGATCAGCCGTACATGACTGCTATTCTTAGCAGTGCAATCATCCATGACTACTCTGAAGGACATATATTGAAAAATCCTATCCATACTAAGAGAAGAAACTGATTCTGTTCTGGACAGAGGTTAAAGCATACTCTCTCACACTCTTTTCTAACTTTATTTTTCTTGATAGTCTTTTTATTATTAGAGTAGATTTATGTTTTCTTGCACAACATGACTTTTATGAAAATATTTTGTACAGCTTCACATGTGGTTTCTTAATGGGAGTTGGGGACAGGGATAAGGGAGAGAATCTGGAACTCAAAAGTTTTCAAAAACAATTGTAAAAAATGTTTCCAATATAACTGGGGGAAATCGTAAATAAATATTTTTTTAAAAAACAAGAAAAATTGTTTTTTACCTCAAGGTATTCTATTGAAGAGTAACTATATAAAAGGAATATGAGAAGGGAAAAAGGAGAGACAAAAATGTCCATGATACAGAGAAAGTAGGAAAAATACAGAAGACAGCTTAGAGAAGAAAAATATATATCTTGCCTAAATATTCCTCTTAAATGGAGGTCCTGAGAAGAGCCATTGAATCAGAGAGAGGCAGCAAGGGCAAAGATTTTTTCTAATGTGTGAATTCTAAATCTAGAGTAAAACTTCAAGAGGAAGAGCTAGGGCATGGTAGGAGGAAGTCTAGAGTAAAACTTTGAGAGGTTTTAGTTAACTCTCAAGAATATATGTTGCCAGGGAAAAAAAGTACCAACCTGGTGTAAGGAATACTTTCACTTGGGAGTTGTCTATATCTCAGCTTCTTATACTGTGGTTTATGATCCCATATGGGGTGTTACCACTGAATGAGGGAGAATTGTTCTATTTGATTTATTATCAGCAAATGTTTTGTTTAATACCTATTTTATATACCTGTATATGTAGGTTCATATAAAAATTTCTCAGTCAAAAAGGAGTCACTAATGGAAAAAGTTTAAGAAGCTTGGTCTTCTTATGTTCTATACCAATGGAATGACAAGCCCAGTCCCTATTCTTGTTGTATATAGAGAGTCAAGAAGACTGTGTTTCATAAGCCTATCTTTGTCTGATTATATCAACTTGGACAAATCACTTATCCTCCACTTAGTGCTCCAGGAAAATCACTAAAGCTAAAATTGCAAGAACATGTTGACGTGCATGTAGAGGAAGGGAGTTCTTCACTGGGAGCTTCCTGAATTAATTATAGCTCCTTTACTTATATTAGTATCCAAAAACCTTCATTTACACTATGTTTTCAGTTCATTGAAATGTTAAGATATTAACTAAAAAAAAGATAATCCATGAAAAAGACAGTATTCATCAATATTATGTTCATCAACATCAAGGTAATGCATAACTACACTTTCTCCGCTGAGTGGTGGGAACATCCACACATATACACATTCTGACTAGTCTGGATGAAGTAGAATGTAATGAGTAGCCAAAGGTTCTGCTCACATCTGTTTTTCTCCATGCTCTTCAGTAGGAAGGGGATGGACTTTCATTAAGACTGATAATTTTCACATTTGGAACACCAATATGTGACCACATAGACATTTAGCTTAGGGTATACACTGGCATCCTTATATGGGATACCAGCCCTTGCATTAGATGAAGATATGAAAAGCCACAAAAACTTCATTGTCTCCACCACTTCCAAACCCTCACAGCCAGTCTCGGGAATTTGTATGAGATTGTTGGCAATTGAATGAATTCTGACAGACTGAGTTCTCTTCACAGTTTCCTAACCATGCATGGTTTTCTAATTATACTGTAGATAAAATCTCACCATTCAGAGTGAACTGACTGTTTCAGTGGGAAGCAGAGCCTTGCCTCAAGGAGACAGAGTGGTTTTTGGTGATTTGGTTTCAGCTGACTGCAGTTATAAGAGGGTCTGAATGGCTAGATGGAACCACTTATAGCCAATCGCCCATAATTGTGTGCAGAGAAGCAACATTTCTCTGGGGAACAAAAAAGTCTCTTTTAAAGAAAGAACAAATGATAAAGGAATAAGAGTCCCAAAACTATCACTTTTCTGCCTTTCCTTCCCTAGCCTAAGTAAAGCTGTCTTAATGTACAATTTTTTATCTACAATCTTTTCATAGTGATGGTTCCCATCAGAGCCATATATAAAACATTTTATTTTAATGGTCCCCTAAACAGTTATGAGAGCACATAAAAACAAAGTAAAAACCCCAAACTCTCTCTCCTTCCAACAATGTTCACATTGAACTGTCATCCAGTCTTGGGCTTTCAACTGGTGATTTAATCAGTTATTTATTTGTCTAACATTGATAGTTCAACCAGTCAATGGCATTGATAATAATAATAATAGAATGAAGAATGTGGGAAAATTTTCACATCTCAAAGTTCTAGAAAAATCTCTGAGAGTATAAATTAAAACAATGGATTAGTCTGTATTAATAGAAGAAATCCCCTTCCTTGGGAGTTTTTCCTATTGCCCCTCGCTTCTTAAACTCTAAGTCATGACCCAATATGTGGTATCATAACTGAATGTGAGGGTCACAAAATTATGATTTATTATCAATAAATTTTTGATTTGTATAGCTATTTTATATAATTATATACCCAGGGCCAAATAAAAATTTGTCAAGCAAAAAGGGATTGTGAGTGGAAAAAGTTTAAGAAGTCCTGAATACTAATGAAATCCCACCAACCAATCCCTCTGTGCTACCTAGTTTAGTGACAGTGAAAATTGTTAAATGTTAGACAAGTTTACTAATGAAGGTTATACAGTGTCTTGCTTACTTAAAAACTAGGGGTAAATAATATGATATTATATGATATTTTGAATCTCCCTTAGCCCTGATATACTGGTGTGTGTGTGTGTTTGTGTGTGTGTGTGTGTGTGTGTGTGTGTGTGTATGGTATGCAGTTTTATCACTCTTTAAGCATAGTTCCAAATTGTTCTCTAAAGTAGTTGGACTAGTTCACAACTACTTCAACAAGAATGCATTAGTGTTCAAATTTTCTAAATCTTCTCCAACATTTGTCATTTTCCTCTTCTGTCATATTAGCTGATCTAAAAAGTGTGAGGTGGTATTTTACAATTGTAATTTGGATTTATCAAATCATTAGGGATATTTAACATTTTTATGTGACTGTTAATAGGTTTGATTTCTTCTTCTGAAAGTATCTATCCACGTTCTCTGACCATTTATTAACTAGGGAATGGCTCTTTTTTTTATAAAGTTGGCTCAGTTGCATGTGTGTGTATGTGTGTGTGTGTGTGTGTGTGTGCATGTGTTTGGATATATACATATACACACAGATAAATCAAACTTACTATAAAAGTTTTTTCCCAGTTTTCCATTTCCTTCTGATTTTGAGTGCATTAATTTGTGCAAAATATTTTTTAATTTTATATAATCAAAATGATCAATTTTACTTCCTGCAATCCTCTCTATTTCTTGTTTGGCCCTAAGCTCTTCTATTATCCATGGATCTGAAAGGTAAATTTTCCCACATTTCCCTAATTATGTAATCATCTAATCCACTGATCCACTTTCTTTCTAAGCCTGTATCAGATTGGTTTCCAATTTCTGCTATATAAAACAGTTTAAAAACTGGAACTGCTAGGTTAGTTTCTTTCGCATTTTAAAAATGCTTTTCTTAACTTTTTGTTCTTCCAGATTATTTTGTAATTATTTTTTCTAAATGTATGAAATAATTATTTGATAGTTTGATTGGTTTAGACCTGGATAAGTAAATTAATTGTGTAGAATTTTTTTTTCATTTTGTTTTTATTATATTGGCTCAGCCTGTCCATGAGTAATAAATATTTCTCTGTTTGTTTAAATTGGTCTTTATTTATGTAAAAAGTATTTTGTAACTGTGTACATATAAACTCTGGATTTTTCTTGGTAGGTAGCCTCCCAAGTATTTCATATTGTCTGCAATTATTTTAAATGGAATTTCTCTTACTATCTTTTGCTGCTGAGTTTTGTTGATAGCCTGTTGAAATACTAATAATTCATTTGGATTTATTTTATATCCTGCAATTTTGCTGAAGTTGTTAATTGTTTCAACTAGTTTTTAGTTGATTCCCTAGGATTCTCTAAATATGACATATCATCTGCAAAGAATTTTAGTTTTGTTTCCTCATCATTTATTTTTATTTCAATATCCTTTTCTTATCTTGTTGCCATAGCTAGCATTTTTGTACAATATTGAATAATAATGATGATAATGGACATCCTTGCTTCATCCCTGATCTCATTGGGAAGGCTTCAAGATTGTCTCCATTATAGATCTTGCTTGCAGTGGGTTTTAGGTACTTGTTATTTTAAGACAGGCTCCATTAGTTCTTATACTTTGTGGTATTTTTAATAAGAATGGGTGTTTTATTTTGTAAAAAACTTTTTCCTGCATCTATTTAAATAAGCATATGATTTTTGTTGGTTTTGTTATTGATATGGTCAGTGAGACTGATAGTTTTCCTGAACTATCCATGCATTCCTGGTTATAAATTCCACCTTGTTGTAGCATATGACCTTTCTGATAAGTTGCTATAATCTTCTTGCTAATATTTTATTTAACATTTTTGTGTCAATGTTCATTAAGGAAATTGGTCTATAGTTTTTCTTTCTCTGTTTTTCTTCTATTTGATTTAAGAATGATATTTATGCCATAAAAGGAACTTGGTAAAATTCCTTTTTTTTTTTTTTCCAAATAGTTTATATAGTATTGACATTAATTGTTCCTTAAATGTTTGCTTGTAAATCCATCTGGTGCTGGGAAATTTTACTCAGGGACTTCATTGATGATTTGTTCAATTTCTTTTTCTAAGAGAAAGTTATTTAAGTTTTCTATTTACTCTTCTATTCATCCTGACAGTTTATATTCTTGTAAATATTTACCCATTTCACTTAGATTGTCAGTTTTATTGGCATTTAATTAGGTAAGCTAACTTCTGATAATTGCTTTAATTTCATCTTTCTTAGTGTTGCATTCATTCTTTCATTCTTTACACAAGTAACAGGGTTCTCTTCTTTTTTAATTAAATAAATAAATGGTTGATTTTTATTGTGTGTTAGTACAATATTTGGTGGAGGGTTGTTTCAATTGTGTTAATTTTTCATTTGATTTTCAGGATTTCCATTTAATTGGGGATTTTTAATTTGTTCTTTTTTCGGGTTTTTTTTTCTTTTTGTTTTGTTTTGTTTTGTTTTTGTTTTTGTTTTTGTTTTTGTTACTTGTCCAAGTCAATGATCTGCTTCTCCCTCTTATTGGCATGTAGAGATTAAAAACTTTCCCCTAAGTACTGTTTTACTTAGTTTTCAGCAAAATTTTAATCTATGCTTCCATAGAAAGAGGTAAATTTAATATTTCTGCTTTTCTGCATTTAGGTGAGAAGTTTTTATGCTGTGAGATATGGCTGATTTTTATGATGGGCACCATTACAGAAAAAATATTTATTCTTTTCTAGTCCCATGCAGTTTTCTCCAGAATTCTGTCATTATCAAACTTTTATAAGATTCGATTCATGTCTTTCTTATTAATTTTATAATTAGATTTATCTATCTGTGAGAAGGGAAAGTTGAGGTTCCTTAGCAGTATACTTTTACTGCTTCAATGCTTTTTTACTTATTGAAATATTAATTAGTATTAATATTACTTCATTATATATGGGGTTTTTATCTTTATTTTTAACATTTAAAAATTTTTTGTCTTCCATATTTTTCTCCTTCCTAGCCTTCTCCCACCCACTCAGAAGACAAACATATCAATTCTACATGTGAAATCATGCAAAACATTTCTATATAAGCCATCTCATCAAAAAAATAATGAATGTGAGAAAATCATATTTCAATTTGCACTGAGTTCAACATTTTCTCTCTCTCTCCCTCTCTGGAAGTGGATAGCTTTTTTTTTTTTTTAATCATAGGTCCTTTGGAATTGTCTTGGATCATGATGTTTGAAGTGCTTCTTTCTGGCTGCTTTAAGTATTTTCATTTTGACCAGGATGCTCTGGAATTTGACTATAATATTTTTGAAGTTTTTATTTTGTAATCTCTTTCAGGAAATGATTAGCAAATTATTTCTATTTCTATTTTCCCTTCTGAATCTAAGCCATGTCTCACATGATATCTAGACACTAGTTCTGATCAAAGCTTTTAGGTAGTTTAATAATTCTTAAATTCTCTCTCCTTTATATATTTTCTAAATTTGTTATTTTTCCAATGAGATAGTTAACATTTTCATATATGTTTTCATTATTTTTTACTTTGTTTTATTGCTACTTTAAGTCTCCTGGAAATATTAGCTTTAACTCTTCCAATTCTAAGTCCAATTATTTTATTCAGTAAACTTAGCAAATTCTACTTTTCAAGGAGTTATTTTATTAATGAATTTTGCGGCTTTTTTTTCCATTTGGTTCTTTTTTTTAAGGTTGTTTTTTTCAGTACTTTTTGGTGCCTCTCTTACCAAGCTATTCACTGTCTTTTTATAATTTTCTTTTTTGGCTCCTTTAATTTTTCTTCCAGCACTCATTTGCTTTTGAAAACCTTTTTTTTTTTTAAACCTCTTCCAGGAATTCTTATTGAACTTATTTCTAATTCACTCTTTCTTTTTTCCTTTGAAGACTTATTTGCAGCTCTTTTGACTTCATTGTCTTTTTCTGAGTTTTATGTTCTCATCTTCCCTGTCACAAGAATAAGTAGGGTTTTTTTTAATAGTGATTGTTTAATTTTTAATCCTATTTCTTTAT
This sequence comes from Sminthopsis crassicaudata, assembly GCF_048593235.1. NCBI lineage: Eukaryota > Metazoa > Chordata > Mammalia > Dasyuromorphia > Dasyuridae > Sminthopsis > Sminthopsis crassicaudata. The sequence continues at coordinate 68,778,997 of NC_133621.1, read as the reverse complement.
TTTGAACTTTATGTTAAAATTGAGCTCTGTTCCATGTGGGATGGTGAAGTGGAAAGAAGTATGATCTCAAGTTTCAAAGTTTTTTCATTGCTATTCTGGAGAATTGGAAGTTTTTTTAGTAGCTTTTAAGATAGCGTGATCTTGAAAGTGTAGTCACTGCCTTCTTGGTTTGCACTTTGATCCTTTCTCAGGAATGGCCCTTGATACCTTAGGATTGTGATAAATATTGTCTTCAGGGCTTCTGCTTCTTCAGCATCAAAAGATATTATTCACCAGAATCCCTGATCCTTTCTGACCAAAAGCAATAGTGCCCCTCAAGGTTTTTATTCTGTCTTCATCAAAAGTGCTCCTTTCTACCTTTGATACTGATCCAGAAATGTGTATATGCAATGGAATTGCTAATAGAATTGTATAGTAGTGTATCCATTCATTACTAGTGCAGGGAGTCCCCTGTAATCTCTTTCTGAACAATTGCCAGTTCCCTTGCTGTCTCAGATTTGAGAGCTCCTGAAGCTGCTGCTGCTTCTGACACCACCACCTACTCCCACCACTGATGTTTCATCCAGGTGGGCTTCTGTTCTATTCCCATTCTCATGTCACAGATCTTTTAAATTTCCTATGTTGTGTTGGCCTGGAAGAATTTCTCATTCTAAACTTTTCTTGGCTCTGCCACTCTAGAATTCAATTTGAGGATTATTTTAAAGTTGCTTGGAAGGGAACAGTGTAAAGGTTCAGCTGAGTGCTTTCTTGGCTCTGCCCCCAAATGTCTGATCATATTTATTTCCATGGATTCAATTGTTATACCTATTCAAATGATTCACAGATACATATATTGAGCCCTATTCCATTTCCTGCACATCAATCCCACATCACTGACTACCTACTAGACACTTATAACAGAATATCCCTTCAAACTAATTGTTTCCAAAACAGAAACAAAATTTATTAATTTCTCTCTGCTTGAAACTTTAAGGCAACACAGTTCTTCTAGTCACCAGGGTTCAAAATCCAAATATCATCTATGATTCTTTCCCTTTTTTACCTCAATACAATAATTTTCATATCTTATAATTTCTATATCCACAACATCTCATATCCATATCCTTCTCTGCACTTACATAAGCCATCACCCTTATTCTTTGTCCCGATTCTTATCGCTATTCATCTTGTCTATTGTAATTCCTTTCCAACTGGTTTCCCTGTCTCAAATCTCTTCCTTCTCTCTTCCATTCTTCAAAAAGCCACCCAAACAATCTCCTTTAGGTCCAGTCTGGCCCATTAAACCTCCCTGCTCAAAAAAAAAAATCCTGCATTTCTCTGTTATCTCTCTAATAGCTTATCAGGCTGACATTTACAGACCTGCATAGTCTGGCTCCAGCCTACTTTTCCAGCCTTATTTCATCTTAGTTACTTTCATGTACTTTGTGTTCCAAAGTAACTAGCTATTTCCTAAATTCAGTATGTCAACACATCTTCATTCATGCAAGCCAGTCCCTAAGTTTGAATACATTCCTTCTTTCCCTCCAGCTTCAGAATCTTTATGTTCCTACAAAGTTCAGCTGAAGCTTCACTTTCTCTCTGAAACCCTTCTTGATCCTCACCAGCTATTAAAGTTCTTTCTCATCAATTACCTTATATTTATATACTATATATAAATTGTATTCTCCCTATAGAATGTAAGGTCTTTGAGGGCAGAGATCATTTTGTTTTGATCTTTTCATGGCCAGTCTTTAGCAGAATTTTTTTTACTTAATGGGTACTTAGCAGATATGTTTACTAGAAGTGATATCTCTATTTTAATCTGACTTTATCCTTCCTGAGGGGATTTTCATAGCCCAGTGAAACCATTAACTATACTGTGGAGGGTTACACAATATGAACAGATCATAATAGAGTTCTAACAAAAGATGATCCACTGGAGAAGCAAACAAGCCATTCCAGTATCTTTGCCAAGAAAACCCCATGGATAGTATTAAAATGATATGATATGACACCGGAATATGAGCCTCTCAGGTCAGAAGGTATCTAACACACTACTGGGGAAGAGCAGAAGACATCTACTCTCTAGCACTCTAGAACTAGTACTCTAGTACTCTAGTACTAAAGAACCAGTTGGGCCAAAGCTGAAAAGGAGCTTAGTCATGGATATGAATGGTGATGTAAGGAAAGTCTGATGCCATGACGATCAACATTGCATAAGAACCTATGGAAATAAGATCCATGAACCATGTTAAGCTGAATGTTTTCAAACAAGAAGTAGAAAGATTAAATATCAATATTGTGAGTTTGAATAAATGTAAGTGGATGAGAATAGGTAATCATTAATCCAGGTGATCACTTCTCTGGCCAAGGATACCTTAGAATAAATGGAATAATCCTCATAGTCAATAAAAAGGTGAGAAAAGTGGTAATGGAATATAATCTCAAAAATGAGAGAATGATATCTGTGAGAATCCAAGTCAAACTATTTAATATCATAGTAATACAAGACTATTTTCCCAACCACCAATGACAAAGAAGTAAAAAATCAATCAGTTCTGTGGAAACCTACAACATTATCTAGAACAAACAACAAAGAAAGTTTCCCATTAATGATTAGGATTGGAATGCTGAAATAGGAAATCAAAAGATAACTGAACTGACAGGCAAGTTTGGCTTTGAGTACAAAGTGAAGCAGGGCTCCAGACTAATTGAGCTTTATTAAAATAACTTGCTGGTCATAGCAAACTCTGTTTTTCAACAACCCAAAAGGCAACTCTCTATACATGAACATCACCAGATGGTCAAGAATGAAATCAGATTGATTTTATACTTTGCAGCCAAAGGTGGAAAACCTCTTTACAAATAAGATCTGTAGCAGACTGTGGTTCAGATAATGAGCTTCTTCAAGCAAAATTCAGATTTATGTTGAAGAAATTAGGGAAAACCATCAGACTAGAAAGGTATGACCTAAATAGCATCATTTATGAATGTGAAATGAAGGTGATGAATAAATTTAACAGATTATATCTGGTAGATATAGAACTATGGACAAAAGTTTTAATGTTGTACAGGAAACAGCAGCAAAAAAAAACATTCCAAAGAAAAGGAAGTTCAAGAAAACAAAATAGCTATCTGATGAGGCTTTACAAATAGTTGAAGAAAGAAGGAAAGCAAAAGATAAAGAAGAAAGTGAAATTTATACCCAGCTGAATGCAAAACTTTAAAGAACAGAAAAGTTAGGAAGTTTTCTTAAATGAGCAATACAAAGAAATAGAAGAAACAATAAAATGGGAAAGACAAGAGACTTCTTTGAGAAAATTAGAGATATCAAAGAAACATTTCATGTAAAAATGAGCATGATAAAAGACAAAAAAATGGTAGGACTTAAAAGAAGCAAAGGAGATTAAGAAAAGGTGGAAAGAATATTAAGAATTATATAAGAAATATCACAAATAATCATGTCAGTATGGTTCCTTATAGAGAACCAGACATCCTGGAGAATGAAGTCAAGTAGCATTGCTAACAATAAGGCTAGTGGAGTTTGTGGAATTCCAGTTGAATTATTTAAAAATACTAAAATATAATGCTGTTAAAGTGCTGCACTCAATTTAACAGCAAATTTGGAAAACTCTACAATAGCCACTAAATTGGAAAAAACCAGTCTATATCCCAATCCTAAAGAAGGGAAATGCCATAGAAGGTTGAAATTACCAAACAATTGAGCTCCTTTCACATGCCAGCAAGACTATACCTAAGAATCTTTATGCTAGACTTCAGCAATATGTGAGTTGAGAATTACCAGAAAAGCAGGCTGGTTTTCAAAGAAGCAGAGGAACTAGAGACAAAATTGCCAATATTCCCTGAATTGTAAAGGCAAGAGAATTCCAGAGAAAACATCTGTTTCTGCTTCATTGACTATACTAAAGCCTTCAACTGTGTGGATCACAACAAAATGTGGCAAGTCCTCAAAGAGATGGGAGTATCTAATAACATTACTTGTCTTCCAAGGAATCTCTATGTAAGTCAAGAAGCAACAGTTAGAACTAAATATGGAACAACTGATTGGTTTAGGGTTGGGAAAAGAGTACAATAAGGCTGTATATTGTTACCTTATTTATTTAAATTTCATATAAAATATATGATGCAAAATGCTAGGTTGAATGAATCAAAAGCCAGAACTAATATCAATAATCTCAGGCTGATAACATCCTGAAGGCATAACGTGAGGAAAAATTATGAATCCTCTTGTAAAAGAAAAGGATATAAAAAAATTGAGTTGAAGTTTAATGGGAAAAAAATCCTAACATCATTACTGGTCCCATCACTTCTTGGCAAATGGGAGAAGAAATGGAAGCAGTGTCAGATTTTATATTCTTGGGTTCAAAGATCGATGTCCATGGCAACTATATCCAGGAAATTAAAAGATGCTTGCTCCTTGGGTGAAAAGCTATTGCAAATCTGGGTAGCATACTAAAAACCAAAGACATCCCTTTGCTCAAAAAGGTCCACAGAATCAAAGCTATGGCTGTTCCAGTAGCACAGTATGGTTGTGAGAGTTGAACCAAGAGCAGTTAAACACGATAGACTCAACTCTTTTGAATTATTGCTTTATTAATTTTATAATTATAATTTTTGACAGTACATATGCATGAGTAATTTTTTATAACATTATCCCTTGTATTCATTTTTCCAAATTTTCTCCTCCCTCTACTCCCTCACCTAGATGACAGGCAATCCCATATATATTAAATGTGTTACAGTATAACCTAGATACAATATATGTGTGTAAATCCAATTTTCTTGTTACATGTTAAAAATTGGATTCTGAAGGTATAAGTAACCTGGTTAGAAAGAAAGTAGTGCTAACAGTTTACATTCAATTCCCAGTGTTCTTTCTCTGGCTGTAGTTGTTTCTGTCTATCATTGATCAACTGGAAGTGAGTTGGATCTTCTTTATGTTGAAGATATCCACTTCAATCAGAATATATCTTCATACAGTATTATTGTTGAAGTGTATAGTGATCTTCTGGTTCTGTTCATTTCACTCATCATCAGTTCATGTAAGTCTCTCCAAGCCCCTCTGTATTCATCCTGCTGGTCATTTCTTATAGAGCAATAATATTCCTTAACATTCATATACCATAATTTACCCAACCATTCTCCAATTGATGGACATCCATTCATTTTCCAGTTTCTAGCCACTGTGGAAAGAGCTGCCACAAACATTTTGGCACATACAGGTCCCTTTCCCCTCTTTAGTATTTCTTTGGGATATAAGCCCAGGAGTAGCACTGCTGGATCAAAGGGTATGCACAGTTTGATAACTTTTTGGACGTAGTTCCAAATTGCTCTCCAGAATGGCCAGATTCTTTCACAATTCCACCAACAATGCATTAGTGTCCCAGTTTTCCCACACCCTCTCCAAATTCATCATTATTTGTTATTGTCATCTTAGCCAATCTGAAAGGTTTGTAGTGGTATCTCAGAGTTGTCTTAATTTGCATTTCTCTGATCAGTAGTGATTTGGAACACTCTTTCATATGAGTAGATATAGTTTCAATTTCATCATCTAAGAATTGTCTGTTCATATCCTTTGACCATTTATCAATTGGAGAATGGTTTGATTTCTTATAAATTAGGGTCAGTTCTCTATATATTTTGGAAATGAGGCCTTTATCAGAACTTTTAACTGTAAAAATATTTTCCCAATTTGTTACTTCTCTTCTAATCTTGTTTGCATTAGTTTTGTTTGTACAGAAGCTTTTTAGTTTGATGTAATCGAAATCTTCTATTTTGTGATCAATAATGATCTCTAGTTCTCCTCTGGTCATAAATTCCTTCCTCCTCCACAGGTCTGAGAGGTAGACTATCCTCTGTTCCTCTAATCTATTTATGATCTCATTCTTTATGCCTAAATCATGGACCCATTTTGATCTTATCTTGGTATATGGTGTTAAGTGTGGATCCATATTAATTTCCAGTTTTCCCAACAGTTTTTTTCAAATAATGAATTTTTATCCCAAATGTTGGTATCTTTAGGTTTGTCAAACACTAGATTGCTATAGTTGTACCCTTTTTTGTCCTTTGTACCTAATCTGTTCCACTGATCGACTGGTCTATTTCTTAGCCAATACCAAATGGTTTTGGTGACTGCTGCTTTATAATATAGCTTTGGATCAGGTACACCTAGACCACCTTCATCTGACTTGTTTTTCATTAATTCCCTTGAAATTCTCGACCTTTTATTCTTCCATATGAATTTTGTTATTTTTTCTAGGTCATTAAAATAGTTTCAGTAGTCTGATTGGTATAGCACTAAATACATAGATTAGTTTGGGAGTATTGTCATCTGTATTATATTCGCTTGGCCTATCCACAAGCACTGAATGTCTTTCCAATTATTTAAATCTGACTTTATTTTTGTGGCAAGTGTTTTGTAATTTTGCTCATATAATTCCTGACTTTTCTTTGGTAGATGGATTCCCAAATATTTTATACTCTCGACAATTGTTTTGAATGGAATTTCTCTTTGTATTTCTTGCTGTTGTATTTTGTTGGTGATGTATGAAAATGCTGAGAATTTATGTGGGGTTATTTTGTATCCAGCAACTTTGCTAAAGTTGTGAATTATTTCTAATAACTTTTTATTAGAATCTCTAGGGTTCTCTAAGTATACCATCATACCATCTGCAGAGTGACAGTTTGATTTCCTCATTACCTACTCTTATTCCTTTAATCTCTTTCTCGACTCTTATTGCCAAGGCTAGCATTTCTAATACAATATTGAATAGTAATGGTGATAGTGGGCAACCTTATTTCACTCCTGATCTTACTGGGAAAGGTTCCAGTTTATCTCTGTTACATATTATGCTTACTGACGGTCTTAAATATATTCTTCTGACGATTTTAAGGAATAGTCCATTTATTCCTATACTCTCAAGCGTTTTTAGTTGGATGGATGTTGGATTTTATAAAATGCTTTTTCTGCATCTATTGAAATGATCATATGGTTCTTATTAATTTGACTATTAATATGGTCAATTATACTAATAGTTTTCCTAATATTAAACCAGCCCTGCATTACTGGTATAAATCCTACTTGATCATAGTGTATTTATTATCCTGGGGATGATTTTCTGAAGTCTTTTTGCTAATTTTTAATTTAAGATTTTAGAATTAATATTTATTAAGGAGATTGGTCTATAGTTTTCTTTCTCAGTTTTCAATCTACTTGGTTTAGGTATCAGTACCATATCTGTGTCATAAAAAGAGTTTGGTAGGACTCTTTCATCCCCTATTTTTTCAAATAGTTTATATAACATTGGGGCTAATTGTTCTTTAAATGTTTGGTAGAATTCACATGTAAATCCATCTGGTCCTGGGGAGTTTTTCCTGGGGAGCTGATTAATAGCTTGTTCTATTTCTTTTTCTGAAATGGGACTATTTAAGCAGTTTACCTCCTCCTCTGTTAATCTAGGAAGCCTATATTTTTGGAAATAGTCATCCATTTCACTTAAGTTATCAAATTTATTGGCATAAAGTTGGGCAAAGTAACTCTTTATTATTTCTCTAATTTCCTCTTCATTGGTGGAAAGATCCCCCTTTTCATTTTTAAGACTAACAATTTGATTTTCCTCTTTCCTTTTTCTGATCAGATTTACCAAAGGTTCATCTATTTTATTGGCTTTTTCATAATACCAACTCTTAGTTTTATTTATTAATTCAATAGTTTTTTTTTACTTTCAATATTATTGATTTCTCCTTTTAATTTTAGTATTTCAAGTTAAGTTTTTGGTTGGGGGTTTTTAATTTGGTCTTTTTATAGCTTTTTAAGTTGCAGACCCAATTCATTAATCTTCTCTTTCTCTTATTTTGTTCAAATAAGCTTCTAAAGATATAAAATTTCCCCTTATTACTGCTTTAGCTGCATCCCACAAATTTGGTATGATGTCTCATCGTTGTCATTATCTTGGGTGAAATTATTAATTGTTTCTATAATTTGCTGTTTTACCCAGTCATTCTTTAAGATGAGATTATTCAGTTTCCAATTACTTTTTGGTCTCTTTACCCCTAACTTCTTATTGAATGTAGCTTTTATTGCATTGTGATCTGAGAAGAAGGCATTTATTATTTCTGCCTTCCTGCATTTAATTTTGAGATCTTTATGTCCTAATATATGGTCAATTTTTGTATAGGATCCATGAACTGCTAAGAAGAAAGTATACTCCTTTCTATCACCATTTAGTTTTCTCCAAAGGTCTATCATACCTAGTTTTTCTAATGTTCTATTTACCTCTTTAATTTCTTTCTTATTTGTTTTGTGGTTTGATTTATCTAATTCTGAGAGTGCAAGGTTGAGATTTCCCACTATTATAGTTTTGCTGTCTATTTCTTCTTGCAACTCTCTTAACTTTTCCTTTAGGAAGTTAGATGCTATACAACTTGGTGCATATATGTTTAGTATTGATATGGCTTCATTGTCTATGCTACCTTTTAGCAGGATATAATTTCCTTCCTTATCTCTTTTACTTAGATCAATTTCTGCTTTTGCTTGATCTGAGATAAGGATGGCAACCCCTGCTTTTTTGGCTTTACCTGAAGCACAATAGATTCTGCTCCAACATTTTATCTTTATTCTGTATATATCTCCCTGCTTTAAGTGTGTTTCCTATAAACAACATATTGTAGGGTTCTGACTTTTTGATCCAGTCTGCTATCCGCCTCTGTTTAATGGGAGAGTTCATCCCATTCACATTTACAGTTAAAATTACTAATTCTGTATTTTCTGCCATTATATTATCCCCTGATTATGCTTTTTTTCCCCTTGACCCCCCTGAACCCCTTCCCCAATATTTAATTTATAGAACCCACTTGTGACACGCAGCCCTCCCTTTTTAGTATCCCTCCATCCTCCTTTTAAGTCCCTTCCCATTGCTTGTACCCTTCCCTTATTCCCCTTTTCCTTTTCCATTTTCCTCTCCTCCCTTTTAATGAGGTGAGAAAGAATTCTCTGAAAAACAAATATGTCAATTATTTACTCTTTGAACCTATTCTGATGAGAATAAGATTCACACAATGTTTCTCCCCCTCTATAAATTCCCTCAGTTGTGGTAGATTTTCTATGCCTCTTCCTGAGATATAGTTTCCCTCTTTTTATCTCTCTTTTCCCTTTTTCTGATACTATCCCCTTCCCTTTACTAATTCCTTTATATCAGTAAAATAAAACTATCCATGTGAACCTTCTGTATATCCACAACAGGGATACAGTTCTCAAGAGTTCTTTTTACCTTTTTCTGCTTCTCTTTAGTCTTGTGGATGTAGATCAAATTTTTTGTTTAAGTCTGTTTTTTTTTTCCTTAGAAACAAATGGAATTCCTCTGTTTCATTAAATGACCATCTTCTTCCATGGAAGAAATGCTAAACTTATCTGGGTAGTTTATTCTTGGTTGCAGTCCTTGATCTTTTGTCTTTTGAAATATCAGGTTCCAGGCCCTTTGATTCTTTAATGTGGAGGCAGTCAGATCGTGTGTGACCCTTATTGTGGCACCTTGATATTTGAATTGTTTTTTCCTAACTGCTTGCAGTGTTTTTCCTTAGTTTGGTAGTTCTGCAGCTTAGCCACAATGTTCTGTGGAGTTCTTTATTTAGGGTCTTTTTCAGAAGATGTGAGATGAATTCTTTCAACATCTATTTTCCCTTCTGTTTCTATTATCTCTGGATAGTTATCTTTGATGATTTCCTGTAAAATAGAGTCTAGGCTCTTTTTTTGATCATAGTTTTTGGGAAGTCCAATGATCCTCAGATTATCTCTCCTAGATCTATTTTCCAGGTATATAGATTTTCCCATTAAGTATTTGACATTATTCTCCAGCTTTTAATTTTTTTTTGTTTTGTTTTGTTTGACTGATTCTTGATTTCTCAATGAATCATTCATTTCTATTTGTTCAGTCCTGATTTTTATTGAGTTATTTTCTTCATTCACATTTTTTTAGTTCTTTTTGTATATGCCCAATTGAGTTTTTAAATGAATTATTTTGCTCTGTTGAATTTTTTCCATTTCACTAATTTTTTTTAGTGAGTTATTTTCTTTTTCCAATTCACAAATCCTACTTTCCTGTGATTTGTTAACCTTTTCTAATTCACAAATTGTGTTTCCTTGCACCTCCTGTGAATTCTTTATTTTTTCCAACTCAAATTTCAGGACGTTATTCTCTATCTCTTTCCTTTCCCCATTTTTCTTCAAACTCTCTTAATTTTTTAATAGTCTCTTCTAGGAGAGAATTATGTAATGGGGGACAGGTATCATTCCCTTTTAGAGTGTTATCCGGAGACTGTCTGCTGTTAGCCTCCTTGGGGTTGGATACCTGCTCTTTCTTTGTATAGAAGGTATCAATCATTCTCTTCAGCTTCTTATTCATTGTTAAAAATCTGTGTGGGGTCTGCCCTTTGGGTAGGAAATTTATTTATCAGCTTCCTTTCAGATGGGGATAGGTGGCCTCCTGTGTCTGGACTAAGAGAGAGCTCTGGAAGAGAGTTCCCCTCCCCCCCAGAAGTGACTTAGAGATATTTAGCACGGCTGCATTGAGATGAGTGCCCAATGAAGGACCCTCGATGTGTGGCCTAGCAACTGCTCTGAGACTAGAGGCTGAACAGTGAAAGTGTCACAAACCCCAGCCAAAGCCTCCTATGGGGCCGTGGATATTAGCAGCTGACATGAAAAGCCCCTGTGCTCAAACCGGAAGTGTCTGCATGGAAAGCGCCCTTCTTGCTGCAAAGGTTCCACTATTATGGGAGTTCTGCTGCTGCTGGAGTTTCACTGCAGGGAGAATTCCATTGCCTCAGGCTGAGCCTCGCACTATTTGGATTAGAGGTGGCTGCCCCTAGCTGTGTCCCCCTCTGTTCAGGTTCTTAACTGCCTCAAGGAAAAACCCCAGCCAGCAGCAGGCAGCTGCAAGCCATGCCGAGATCTGTTAGGTGGCTTCCAGTATGGGGTGATTATATTTTCTGGCTATTGCTTTAATGTGTCTTTGATTTCTCTTCTGATCTGCTGTTTTATAAGCAGAGTAGAGATATCAGCCTATGCCAAATTCTTCTATCTCAGTGGCTTCTCTGATCCCAGAGTTCTCCCCAGCCCATTTGACACAGTGTGCTAGCCCCAATCCAACACTGCCTGTGTTGATCTTTTTTTTCTTCTCCCCTAGGAACAGACCTTTTCCACTGAAATTCCAGAATCTCTTCGGCTGGTAAGTTGTGCTTCTAATCCTTGTGGTTTTTATCAGTCCAGCATTATTTTTGAGGCTGATTTAACTAGTTGGTATTGAGGGAAGAAGGGGGCTTACAAATTCACGTGTATCTTCTCCGCCATCTTGGCTCCGTGCCCCCCCCCCCTGCTTTTGAGACTTTTGAGAGTCATTTGTGCAGCAAGGAGATCAAATCAATTATTACTTAAAGAATAATTCAGACTGTTCATTGAAAGATCAAATATTAAAGGTGGAATTTAATACTTTGGCCACAAAATGAGAAGACAGGAGTCACTGGAAGATCCTAGTATTAGGAAAGACTGAAGGAAAAGGAGATAGGAGAGGATAAGATGGATGGATAATGTCATGAAAGTAACAAACATGAGCTTTCACAGATTTAGGAGATAATGGATAATAGAGGGGCCTGATGTGCTATAGGCCATGGGGTCACAAGAAAAACAGACATGACTTAATTACTGAACAAGTCTGGGTTTAATGAAGTGAGAGCTACATTTGGTCTCTTTTCATCCATCTCTGAAGTCTTGAAACTTTGACAATCTGTTATTCAGGAGTCTTTTTATCTAAGCCTTTTTGTAGCCATCATTCAAAGGAATGACTGTGCAAAGACATCATCTGTATACGTATCCCTGATTTTTTTTTCTCTACATACATATATTACTGTGATTGGACTTATTTATGTACTATACTTTCAGTATACCTGATCCTCAAGGAGCTTACATTCTAAGAGGAAAGATAGGGCACATCTCTCATCAAAATTCCCTCTGAAACTATCTCCTTTCCTGAAGAGAGGAGAATACTACATGAGGGTTATTTTTCTTTTCTCTCCATTCTGATCTTATTTCAGATCTATCTGAATGCCCTGAAAGGAATGAAGATTCATATATAGTTGCAAGGGTTGGTTTACTGAAAAATAGAAATGCTTTATTCTACTAATAATTAAATGACTCTGGTGATAAGTCACTTAATGGAGCAACTTTTCAAATGAGTTAGAAATATATTATCTTTTAAGAAAAAGTAAAATATTTTCTTTGGCCAAGCATGCTCATCTATCAGAAAATGGGGTAATGTTATAGAAGGTGGGTCTGGTGGGTATATTTACAAATGAAATAACCACTCATAACAAAATGGGAAATTTTTCAAAAGATGCATGAGGAAATTCAAAACTATGCTATTTTATTACAATACTTCCTATATTCAGTTGCATGCATTCAATTATATTCAGCCTTTGGGCTTGGCTACAGGCACTATATTAGATTCTGGTCCCTAGCTCTAACACTAATTAGTTGTATGATCTTATCCAAGTCATTGGGTGGGCTTGAACTTTAGTCTGCAAAATGGGAAAACTGGACTATATGATTTCCAAGGTCCCTTCCAATGCTTGTCATCTCTGATTCAATGATTTTACCACATTGAAAGTAGAGAAAAGAATTTTGTTTGAAAAATCATGTGGAGTATGTCATTTTACCAACTGACAAAGATTTTTTTTATTTAAAAGATACTTATAGTAGAAACTGTACTAGCTTTAGAGTAAAAAGTCACTGATTTTAAATTTTAGCTCTCCTAATCACTACCTATTACACATCAGTCAAACTCATTGGGCCTCACTTCCCTATCCAAAATGAATTTATTGGGCTAGACAATTCAGGAATCTGACAGTTGTAAATCTATATTCCTGTGAGTTTTAAGATTTAGAAACAGGGTACCCAATTTGGTTTTGAAATGCAGCTGTAAAGTGTAATTAAATTATCTCTAAAACAAAACAAAAAATCATTGTGGAACATAATCTAGTGTTGGTCCCCTAATCCATTCAAGAAACAGGGGATGAGTATGTTTTGCCATCATTTCTAGTCCTGGAAATGATTCAGAATGTGGCTGAACATAAACCGTTCATCAGCACCAACAGGTTCATGAGCCTCAGGCAGTATGATATCCCTGCCAGTCATGGTCCTCGAATTTGCACAACATTTTCACCTCCACAAATGAGCACCACCATTCTTGGGCCCCCACTACATCTGTTATATAAGCTTCAGATCAGAGCTTAGGAGACGGGACCCCTGCCACCCACACTAGTATACTTACTGCTTTGCCAAATGTTAGAAATTGTGCAGGGAATGTTTTCCCTTCTTTCTCAAGCTTTTAGTTTACCCATCAGTGGAATACTGGAGCTGACAGGTAGAGAGAAAAATTTTTGCTGCCAAGCCTTCTCCCATCCCCAGGTGTTGAAAGTAATGTTGTCATTCTTTGGAAGATGGGAGAGAATTATATAAGGGAGGAGAACATACACTCGGTGACACTGATCCCCAGATGAATTTTTATAATAGAATTAGAGGGCTAGCAGAGACCTAGACAGACCAAATAATCTATTCACCTGTGTTTATATACAGCTGCACCTAAACTACTCCAGACAGATGAGATGCTATCTCATTTTAAAGGACACCAAATAGATCTCATGTCTTCATTATGCTCTTTTACAACCTCTGGACTGGATTTAACTGAGATCTGTAGTATCTGCAAAATCTTTCACCCAATAATTATATTAATTCTTTTTTAGTGCTATAGGCATTCATGAAGTTAGAGAAGGGAATAATGACTAGGTAGTATATCTGACACCCAATTAGGAGGCTTGAACCTGGAAAGAAAAAATGTTTGGCTAAAATGTTGGACAAAATGAGAATACACTGGTTTTGTTCTTAAGCTAGGATTCTGACATCCATCTCCACCTGTACAAGTTTGCTTTCTGAACCACATTAGTTTGCCACCATGTGGACTTGACTCCATTGCCAAGAAATCCTTTCCAGTGTGTTAAGTCCCTCAGGCTATGATAGTTTACCATATGTAGTATGTATGAAAGTGTCTTTCTAAACAAAGAATTTATAGGGGAATCCTGGAAACAATTGTTAACCTAGCTGGTATACACAATTCAGCACTCTGCCAGAAGTGATCCATCCCTTTCTCTAAGAATCAATGAATAAAATAAAGGAAGCATTTATTAGGTATTTAAATATGCAAAGCACTGTATTAAGAACTAGGGATATATAAACCAAAAGCTCCTCTTAAGCAGCTTACATTATACTTATGTGTGTATTTTTGATTATATATAAAATAATTTTTAATATTCATTTTAAAATTTTTTACTACTACATTCTCTTCTTCCTTCCCTCCCCTCTACCCTCATTGAAAAGGCAAGCAACTTGATATAGGTTATTCATGTATAATCATGTAAGGTATATTTCCATAATAATCATATTGTGAAAGAAAACACAGACAAAAATATTTTAAAAAGTGAAAAATAGTATTCTTCAATCTTCACTTAAATTTTATCAATTCTTTTTCTAGAACTGGATAACATTTTTCAACATAAATCCGTCAGAACTCTCTTGGATCATTGTATTGCTGAGCACTACACAATATTGCTGTTACTGTGTACAGTGTTTTCCCAGTTCTTTTCACTTCACATTACATCAATTCATGTAAAGCTTCCTAGATTTTTTTTGAAGGCATTATTGCTTTTTATTTGTTATGGCACAAAAATATTCTGTTACAAACATGTACCATTACCTTTTTAGTCAGTCCCCAATTGATGGGCATCCCCTCAATTTCCAATTCTTTAGTGCCACAAAAAAGAACCGGTATAAATATTTTTGTCCATTTATGTCCTTTGACATTTTTTTTTCTCCTTAGCATACAGACCTAGTGTTGGGTTAAAGGGTAAGCGTACTTTTATAGCCCTTTGGGTATAATTTCAAATTGAGGAGCTCACATTCTAGTGGAAGAAGATAACACATATGGAAGACTTCAGCTACAAGTCAGATGGAAAGATGCAATGGTCCTTAGGGTCCAGTGGCAAAGCAGATGTTAATGCTACATCTATAATGTCATTTCCACTAGGGAAAAAAAAACCTATCAATTTGGGATGTTGAATTATTTGACATTGTCAAGGACTTTGGTGACAAAACCTTTCTTGAATCTAAAAATTATCAGGGAGCTAGTTCTATATCTTGCAAGCACTTGTTCTGTCTTCCTGGTAACAAAATGAGTTTCTATATTTCCTATTTCCCTTTACTGGTCTATAAGTACTTTCCTGGCAGAGCCCATGAATTCTTCATCTTTGAATTCTTCACAGTGTCTTACCTCAAGTAGGATATCAATAAATGATTTTTTTAGTTTACATGAATTGAACAGGAAGATCTCTATGTATGCATAGGGAAAATATAAATTCTAGTACAAAAGAAATTCCTCAAGAGTAGAGACTGGTTATTCTTGTCTTTGTGTTCCAGAGACTGTAAGGTACAATAGGAGATTAATATGTTTGTTGAATAAATTAAGTAATGATGCTGTTATTTGTCATTGTCAACATCAAAAGTAATGATTTATTCTGTGCATTGGGAGATGAAGTATGTAAAGTCTGTAAAATCTATGTAAATGTGAGCTGTCATCATCCATATCTTCCTTCTCCTCCTCATCATCATCAATAATAACCATTATCAATCATCATCATCATCATTTCTATATGTAAATTGGAGATACAAAGTTAAGTTCTATGGGGGATACAGATAGGAATTAAACAAACTCTCAACTCAAAAGGTACTTACAATATAGTAAAACATTCAGGTCAATCCTGAAGAAAAGATAAAAACTTGAGAACTAGATGAATAGATTAACCAGAAAGAGCTCTAGGGATTTAAAAATGAAGCAATATCCACGCCAAATACAAACATCCTGAAAAACACAAAACCAAATGAAAATCCTTCATTGAATACTTGAGCTTTTTTAAACAAATTTTTTTTGGCCTGGAAATACATTCATAAGCAGATTCCCCCCACAAGAACAACCAGAAACTATTCAGTGTATCTTTCACCAGAATCCACATAACATCTTAAAATAATCACAGAGAGACAATGAATTTATACAGATGTGGCTTTCCCATGATGCATCATTCCTAACAACAAACAACTCCATGCATACCACCTGTTACTAAGTCTAAGCCCAAAGTGGAAAGAACTAAGTAGGAGGAGGACCAAAACACCAGAGAATTCAATGGGGAGCAAAGCAGATAATTTTAGGTCATTGTTACTGACTTGACAGATGAGGTAAATATGGGCTAATAGAAGCCATAAGTCAAACATGGAGAAAATGGAATTAGCTCTGGCCTTTCCTAGGAAAGCCAGGTCCCAGAGATTTAGAAACTGGATAATAAAGAAAAGATCAAGAAGTTAGTGAAGACAACAATAATAATAACTAGCACATATATAGCTCTTTAAAATTTGCTAATAACTTAATATATAATATCTCATTCGATCTTTATAATAATTTTGTGAGACAGGTATTATTATTATCACCAGTATACAAATAAAGAAACTAAGGCTGAGAGAAGCTAAGGGCCTTATTTAGGGTGACCTAACTAATAAGAGTCTAAAGTATGATTTGAATTCAGATTTTCCTGATTCTAAACTCAGCATTCTATTCACTGTACCACCCATCTACCACCTTTTTCCTTTTTGCTTAATTATTCATCTTCTTCTTACTTCTTAATCATGAGTATTTCCCAAATATCTTTGCTTTTTCCTCTACCTTCTCTTCCCTTTCCCACCACCACCATCCCTGGGTATTTTTTCAAATATCTTAAATTATATTACTTGCTGAATTTACATTTAGCAGAAATACTCAGCACTCCATCAATTGAATGCTTGATTCAATGGAACAATTCCCTCTAGCAACAGCATTACATAGAATGGCACTAACCACCTGCAATAAATATTAAATAATATAAGCAGCAGTATCCTTTTATCTCTATAAGTTACTTCAGACATCCTGTGGGCTGTCCATTTGAATAATGGAAAACAACAAGGTAAAGTCAGCATTATCTTGACAAGTTAGCTTTTGAATGCTTAAGTGCCCACTCAACAACTGAACAGAATTAGAACTTTGAGGGGAGAAAGGACCTCCCAAGTAATCACATCCCCAGGACTCCAGGTAAGAATCCTAGGAAGATCAGATACTTGTCCTATTAGAAAAGAGAAGAATACACTTTCTTTTCATGGTAGTATTAAGAAAATAAACTACTCTTGAATGACTCCATTCCAATTTCAAGCAGAATACCATAAGTCTCTTTTTCTCTGTTTTTTGCTTTTCTCAGCATCAAATGCTGAAACATCCCTATCATCATTCTTATCTGTTCATTCTGGTGTCCTCTTCTTAATACTGGCGCTCATCCATTTTTGCATGGTATCTCCTAATTGTTCCTTCCCCCTCTGGTACATCCTTCAAATAGGTGACAAAAACATTGCCCTGGTTACATCACTATCTTCTCAAAAAATCTTTGCTGGTTGGCCATTGTTCATTAAGTTAAATAATAAAATAAAATAAAATCCTTGGCCTGGTATTCAGGGATCTGTACAATCTGGCATGAACCCGTTATCCTTCCCCCAGTCTCTAAGCCTCAGTTAACCAGACACTTCACTGTCCCTGATCTTGTCTCTGCTATAATGGAAGCCAAGATCTCCATACTTGGAGAACTTCAATGCTTTCCTCCTTATCTATGCTTATTCTACTTATTTTTCTATTACTCCCTCCATAAAGCTTTCCTTGATTTCCCCCCCCCCATTATTTTCCAATAATGTTCTCTGACGCCACTCTCATTGATTAATTAATTTCTTTTTGATTTCTCATGCTAATCACGTGACACAACGGGTATTTTTGTTTTTGGTCTATAAACTTTATCTTTTCAGTAGACTGCAAGCACAGTCCATACAGTAAACCATGGACTATGTTCTTTGACATTTTCATTTTGTTTTTCCTGTAGAACAGCTCTTCTTCCTTAAAATCCTCTTCTTTCTTTTCCATAATTTTATCCTCTCCTGGGTATCCCTTACCATTCCTTCATTTTCTTTTTTGCTTAATTATTCATCTTCTTCTTACCTCCACCTTCTCCCCTAGTATTCTCCTCTCCCTATTATTCTCCTTGCTGATCTTGCTTCCTTATCCCTCACTGTTTTCATAGGATGAATTCCTAAATCTTAAAAATTCTTCTTTGACAATAATCTTACTTTAAGTAAAGTTTGGCACATGGTATGTACTATAAAATATTTATTCTCTTTCATTTTCAATATGCCTTATTTTTAATAATAACTTTATTTTTAAAATATATACAAAGAGTTTTCAGAATTCATCCTTGCAAAATCTTATATTCCAATTTGTCTCCCTTCTTCCTACCTCTACAAGTAATCCAAAATATTAAATATGTAGAGCAAGTAATCCAAAATATTAAATACGTAGAATTCACCTATGCATATTTCAACATCTATCATGCTACACAAGAAAATCAGACCAAAAAAGAAAAAAAAAAGAAAAAAAAAAAAAGCAAGCAAACAATAACAAAAAAGTGAAAATACCAGATTGTGATCCACATTCAATCCCCACAGCCCTGGATATAGATGACTCTCTGTATCACAAGTCTATTGGAATTGAATATCTTATTTTTTAGCATCATCTAATATTATTCCCCATCAAATATTTTGCATTTCAACTGAGAGGGATGATTATTGATAATCAATGATTGGAGGAGGGGTGATTCAGATTTCTCTTTTTTTTTTTTTTTTTCCTTATTTCTAGACCTCAGTCTCTGAAAGTTGACCCAACCTTGTTCATCCAGACCCCACCCAGATAAAAAAGCATTTATTCTCTACTCAGGTAAGTGGGGAAAATTCTTTGAATAGACTATGGAAGATTAGGTAGGGGTAACTTAATGACATAATCAAAGTTAAGATCCAGGCTCCTATTGTTCTATTCATTATCTCATTAATTTATTCAGAGTTGACTACCACTCTTAGAAGCACCTCTCCTCCAATGAGTATACAAGTGTAAACCTTGCCATCATGATTGTCTTTAATCTAAGAGATAGACAAATTGCCATTCTTTCATCAAAATGCTGCATCACTAAATAAATTACTAAAAAAATACTAAATAAAATTATTAAATTACCCAGAAAATAGGTCTTTTGAACCTTTTTTATTTGCTTCATAACTAAACTGGACCTACTGTGCACTTACAGTACTTATCTTCCTTCACTTGTCTATCACATCCCTTATTCCTGGTATGACTCTCCATCCACAGGCCTTTATAGAAAGTCCCATTTCTTCCATCAAGTCTCCCTCTTCATCACTATTTAAAATGTTTTCCTAGACTACTTATTTACATTTGTATTTATCATGCTATTCTTTGCCTGATAGCTCTTTATGGACATGTCATTTCTCGTTTATTAGATTGCAAGTTCCTTAAATCAAGTTCCTTAAATGCCTTATTTATCTTAGCCATGCAATTCTTGTGCCTTGAACATAGTAGGCACCTATTAAGCTCTCTTTGAATTTGTATGCACCAAACCTAGCACATAGTAAGAATACGAAAAATTTTGTGAAACTGAATTG
The DNA here is from genome assembly GCF_048593235.1 of Sminthopsis crassicaudata. Classification (NCBI taxonomy): domain Eukaryota; kingdom Metazoa; phylum Chordata; class Mammalia; order Dasyuromorphia; family Dasyuridae; genus Sminthopsis; species Sminthopsis crassicaudata. Next base: position 68,759,331 of record NC_133621.1, on the reverse strand, counting down.
AATTTGAATAACTGTTACTTATGACTAGATGAGCAAAATATTCTCTTTTTTCTAGATAAAGAAAAAAAAATCATATGTAATTCAATCTATAAGCTTTCATTTGGTGCCTACTATTTGGAGATATTCTAATTGCTGAACAAAGTCAAATTCTGTCCTCAGGTTATATACATTCTACTAGGGGAGATCCTTCCCCTTTAGTTAAACTGAGCCTCACATAGAGTTAGGTAACTTCAGCAGACCTAAATGTTGCTCTTCCTCTTTGATTCACTTTGCTGAGTAAATCTTGTTAATGGGCCCTAGGATCAGCTGAATAGCCTAGTAGCTAAGGCCATCATTAGCTATTTGCTTGGCTAAGACTGTAATAACCCCAAAATTGTCTTCATTATTTCCAATTACCTAGGAAAATATGTGGTGTTCCAGAAACCCTGATAGAAACAGAGATGATATAATGTTGATGGGAAAACTTGACTCACAATTTTCACCATTAGGGATGGTTTATTAGGGGGAATGGGAATAGAGGGAGATAAGAAGTGAATGGGGAATATAGGAAGTAATATCTTTACAACTTAAGAAGTCAAAGAATCACAGAATTTCAAAGTTGGGAGGAAGCTCAGGGGTCAGCTAATTCAACCTATATCTGAGGAGGAATGTCCTCCAAAACACACCAAATGGCTATCCAAGTTAGCACAGTGGAGAGAGTGCCAGGCCTGGAGTCAGGAAGACCTGAGTTTGTGTGATCTTGGGCACTTACTGGCTTTGTGACCCTGGGTGAATCACTTAAGACTGTTTGCCTCAGTTTCCTCATCTTAAAAATGAGCTGGAGAAGAAAATGACAAACTACTCCAGGCTCTTTGCCAAGAAAACCCCAAATAGAATCATACAGAATCAGACAAGACTGAAACAATTGAAGCAATAATAAAACCTAAGTCTGCTTGACAATCTTCAGTGATACAATAGTAAAAATACTGGTTCGAGAATGAAAGCTTTTGAGTTCAAGTACAAGTTCTGATTGGCTATAGGGTCCTGGAAACATCAGTCCTATATACTATACACACATATGTGTGTGTATGCACTATACATAAATACATACCATATATAGATGTACTATATTAATACATCATATATGTATATATATATATACACATATATATGTATATATGTACTATATATAGACACACAATACATACATATATGCATATATATGTATGTGCATGTATATACATACACTATAGATACATACAATATATATAGATAGATATGAAATGTATATATGTGTATGTATAGTATGTATATATATAGGTAGGTATACTGTACATGCATATATATATATATATATCTATATCTATATATCTATATATCTATCTATATATCTATCTATCTATATATATATATATATATATATATATATATATATATATATATATATACCATACACACATATGTATGTGTATATAGACATTCACATTACAGACACACTATAAGTATATAAATTATGCATATATACATATGTGACATGCATAATATATACTCTATAAATATATACTATACATAGATACACACATGTATCTGTGTACATGTTTATACTATATATATATACTATATAGAGATATATGCATACCACATACATACATGTATGCATATATTTACATACACTATAGATGCATCCTATATGCAGATACATTTTATATATATACACATACTACATGCACACGCACACACATTGTTACAAACTTGTGGCTAGCACCTGATTCTAATTCTAATTCTCTAATTCTCCTTTAATTCCCTTACTGAGCTTCTTAGCCTAGAATCTGTGAACTTTTCAATAACTATAGTTCAACTAGATTTCTTTTGTAATCTTGCATATTTTATTTTATAAATTTATTATTTCAATTTATAAAAATTTTCTTTGAGAAAGGGCCCATAGGTTTCACCAAACTGCCAAAGATGTGTGTGTGTGTGATACAGAAAAAGGCTAAAAACTCCTGACAGACTCTTGAAAGGGCTTCTTTTGAGTGCACAAGGTTAAAAAGGGGTACTGGCTCCTTAGCTGCACCCTTTTATCAATCATTATTGATTAAGCACCTCTGTGTGATGGGTATTGTGCATTAACTTGCTGACTATGACTGACTTTCTGGTAGAAATTTTCAGGTAGCAAACTTCCATGATGGGCTTCCTGACAAAAGCCCTCAGGCAAATGGTCTGAATACTGTGGCCTCTTTTTTTTGGTGGTTGTTGTTTTTTTGGCTCATTATTCAAGTCAGCAGAAATTCTTTCCAAGAGAGAGCCTAGGAAGAAGGCCCAAGGTGACCTGGTACTGTTGTTTCTGCCAGCTTTCAAGAACCCTTTACGTTCCTGTTTGTTTGAGCTGGTTGTTCTTTGACTTAACCACTGGGAAAGAGACTTGTTATTTGAGCTCTGACTAGAAGGGAAAAGAGGTTTTGTGATTTACTCTTTCTCTCTCATTTGTCTTCTCTAGTAAGCAGAGCTGTGGTTCTGCCTGGGTGGCAGTGGGCATTTGCCAATCCCCTCTGATCATAGACAGCTCAGAGGCTCTCAGTGAAACTCAACCAACCAATGTTGTGGGTAGGGGAGGAAGAGTTTGCTAGTCCATAGTGCCCTGTAATTTTCATGTGGGAAAAAAAGTATATCCACAGCCTTATTTGAGAACCAGAAGAAGCCAGTGATTATTTTTAGGACAAAATACAGCAACACTGTGATGTCCCTGGGAGTTCAGTTCCTGAAAGCACTCACATCTTTCCCTTTGGCCCTACCTGCTAAGAGAGGCATTTGGGCTAGAGTGTGATCTTATAGAAGCTGTGGACAAGTCAAGACAAGTAATCAATATTTCATTTCTATATTTATAACTGCCATGATTCAAGATTGATAATCCAAATATTCCATTATAAGAGGAAGAGAAGGAGAAGAGAAAACAGAGACAGATAGAGAAACAGAAAAAAAACCAATAGATGGAAACCAGTGTGTGTCTTCCATGACTTCTTGCATATATTCATGAAAATGAACTGAAGCTACATCCTCAGAAGAGTTCATTATATTCAAGTTAGACCTCTTCCACTTACTGAATCTGATTCTTTTTGACCATTCAGCAATTAGTGCTATGTCCGAAAGGTTATTAAAGGGTAATAGGGAAACAAGTAGAGCATCCAGCATAGGCCAAGTGAAGAAATGTGGTCTCAGCTTACATTTTCTGCAGCAGTTTAAAACATTTAATGGATAAATTATGGATTAGCCCTTCTTTTTGATTTACTAGACCTGAGATTGCAAAGTACTCTTTTTCAGAGGTTCCTGAGCTCTGTCTTGGAATTGTAAATGGAAGTAGTGAGGGGTTTACCTGAGTTCCTGGATTTTCATAGTTTCCTTTTTAATAGGGTTCAGACAGTTTTCAAAAGTGAAAAATACGACATATGTCAAGCGTAGTGGAGAATATGCCAAGGTGCACACACTAATTTTTCCAAGACTAGTCTGCTAAAAAATGTTTTTCAAGAACTTCTCTGCACCAAGACAAGTGTAATTTTAGATGTTCACACCTAATCTCAAATGGGCAGGGGTGGATTTGAGCTAGACCAAAAGCATATAGGGAAGGTGGAAGAAAGGCAAAACCAGCTCTTCCTTCTTTACAAGTTCTCCTCTGTCTCTGTGTCCATGTCCATGTCTGCATCTGTGTCTGTGTGTCTATGAGAGTAAGAAATTGAGAGTTGGATGTTTTTAATGGCTTATAGAGTTAGTAATTTGGCAGACCTAAAAATCAAAACTAGGCCTTCCAACCTTAACCCATTGCTACAAATCCACCAACTTTCTTTGCTTTCTCTTTCCTTATTTTAGTTCTGTTTTGTTTTTGAAACATATACGGTTATTTGCCTTACTCTTTTTAGTATTTTTTATCTGAGATTCTACACAAAAGCCAGAACTTAAAAGCAAAGTGTAGACATTTCAGGGGAGCTGATTTAGGCTTGATGAAAAGGAAAACTTCCTAACACTTAGAGCTGTCTCAGCAAAGCTTGAGTGACTACTTGTCAGAGTTATTTTAGAGTGGATTCTTGTTCAGGTATGAATTGAACTGGACAGCCTCTTAGATCCCTTCAAAGTATGGTTCTCCTTCCATATTTCCCCTTCCTCTGCTCCTTTAAACATCAAAAAAGTACAGCCCCTACCCATTTCCTCTTTTTAGTGTTTCTCATTAGTTTTCATATTCATTCTGTCTATCCAATATGGAAAAAATATACTCCTCAAAATGTGGCCAACATGTGACAGCACGATATATAGAATACTGAGTCTGGAGTCAGAAAGAGTTCAAATATGGCCTCTTATGCTTTATATTTATGTGACCATTATCTTTTACCCACCTTAGTTTCTTTAACTGTGAAATGGGAATAACAACAGTATATACCTTTCAAGTTTGTTGTGCAAATTAAATGAAAGAATATTTGTAAAGCGCTTAGCACAATACCTGGCATATGGTAGGTGCTGAATAAATGCTCACTTCCTTTCTTTTTCCTTCCAGCATGGAAAGGAAGCACTCAGCTAGCATTAAATAGATCCCTGAGTCATTCCTCTAGCTTTCCATCATCCTTCTTACCCGATCACTATGCCATTCCAATTGGTTGTCCTTCCTTCCTACCAAGTACTCTCTGAAGCTGCATTGCAATGTTTTTTGCAATGTACAATGCTAAATGGATTCCAATTTACTATACTGGACTTCTGTACTTAGCTGTAAACTGAGTAGCTCTGAATAATGCTGCTCTTAACCTAAGATGGTGTGATCCTCTGCTTCAGTGGAATGAGAAATAATAGGACTGACTGTGGAAAGGAATCTTAGAAATCACTTTGTCCATATACCCTCAATCCCCCACATCCATCCCACCCCAATCATTTCACAGCTAGGAGCTGAGGCCTGGAGAAGGAGGCAACTTGCACAACCTAGTTGTATTGTATTGTTTTGGTCATGTCCAATTCTTTGTGGCTTCATTTGAAGTTTTCTTAGCAAATGCCCCAAAGTGGTTTGCCATTGCCTTCTCCAGTTAATTTTATAGAAGAAGAAACTGAGATAATCAAGGTTAAATGACTTGCCTAGGATCATACAGCTAGTAAGTATCTGAGGATGGATTTGAACTTGGGTTTCCCTTTACACAGCTATTAATTGGATTTTCTGGATTCAAACCCAGGTTTTCTGATGTCAAATTCAATGGTCTCTCACCAGATTGCCCTTCCCACTGAAAGGGCTGTTAAATCTGGGCATCAGAGAAGGATAAGACAAATATGTCTTTTTTCCCCTTGGAATACAAAGGCACTTCAAACTAATTTTTCATATTTACCTGTAGGTTGTAAACGAATGACATAAATCAGGTTTGGAAAGGCCCTATTAAGCCTCCTCGTCAGTCCCGCTGAGGGCGTTTTTGCTCCGTACCATGCATCCTACAGTGCTTTATCCAGTGCTGCTTAGACCTTTCATACTAAGTTTACAAATGAATTTTTAAGCTGGATCACCTCAAGATAAATTTCTGTGCTCAGTGAGATGTTAGCAGCACATTCTTTGGGGGGTGTGAAATGGGAGTTTAGTGAGGTTAATTTCTCTCTCCCCTCCTCTCCTTAGGCTAATGATGGAAAAAAGCATTTGCAGACCTGGGACTCCTCATAACTCATCCTTGCCTCCTGTTCCTCCAGAGTGGGGGCTCATAAATCTCCCTTTGTGATGACATAATCAGTTGCTCAGGAGTATGTGCAGTTTTGCCAGCTGAGGATTACAGCTGCAGGCAGCTGGTAAACTTGGATGTATTTGGTGAGTCAAAAGTCCTTCTTTTGTCAGGCAACCTCCATTAGGTCAATTGGAGCAATAGCAACCTGGAGAGTGAAGTAACTGCCCCAAGAGGCCATGGGAAATTGGACTCAGAACATTTGAAGACAGAACTAAAGAACTATTGTAGAATCTCATTCAAAGCGAAGATGCTTAAGAGAACACTTGAACTGAACTTTGTACAGTATGATACCAGAAGTTCTGGGTTCAAGTCTTTCCATGAATAATTCCTATCTCTACAACCTTGTGCAACTTCCTTCTCTAAGCCTCAGTTTCCTCATTTGCAAAAAGAGGGAAGTGGTTTAAATCAGGGGTGAAGAGCATCTGGTCCATGGGCAGCAGAAGGACCAGGAAATCATTTGCTAAGGCAACCACAGGTGATGATGAGCTGAAAGCTAGGTACAACCACCTGCTGCAGCTTGAGTTCTATAGGTTGATTATTTTGTATGAACTGCAAATGATGTTATAAATATCCAAATGTCATTGGCAGGGAAAAAAACCGGTTCCCTACCCCTCCAATGGTCACTAAATCCTAGGGCAAATAGTATGCTTTCTCTCCCTAAATGAATAGAATGAATACATTAAGACTACATTCCAAAAGAAGGGGCAAATTGGACCATTGCCTAATCCTTAGTTATTGAATGTTATTGCCACAGACAAACTGAAGTCTGAGACAATTTTGAGTTAGAAAGAGCAGGGTCACCCAATGCATCCTGGGTCATTGCCAGTCATCCAAATTTGTGACTTATTCTGGATTTTTTATAATTTGGAAGAGAGTGAGGCTGATGACTCTTCATTTGCCTCATTTAAATCCAATTCATGTGCAAGTCAAGACATCACCTTTGTGATATCATTGGTCTTCAAAAACAAAAGGTCAACAACAAGAGAAAGAGTGAGCAAATGAAGGAGAAAAGGTGAGTAAATAAAGAAGAAAAATATACACTATTAGAAGACCTTGGACATCATTTAACCCAATCCCCAAATTTGTCAAATGGAGAGCCTGAGGCCAAAAGAAATGAAGAGATCTGCCTAAACTCATTTGGTACAACTGTACATACACACACACACACACACACACACACACACACACACACACACACACACCCTTACTGTGGTATTGAGACCAAAAAAAAAAAAATCTCACCTTACTAAGATTATGACAATCACACAAATTTCTAGGAACAGATTTTGCTTTCTGAATACCAAATTTCAAAGAAACACAAAGATGACAATAAGTATGGCCAATATATATTTTTATTTCTAGTGAGTCACTTGCCTGGCTTATTACCCTGCCAAGTTTTTAAATATTTTAAACCAAATTTCTTCAAATCTATTTTACTTTGAATTCAACAATTTTAAAAAACTGTTTACTTGGTGAAACTGATGTGTTTCTTATTATTGGTAAATTATTTATTCATCAGCACTATTATGCCAAGGATTTGTCAATAGAACACTGTGGGATTCACCTAGTAAGTTACTTCACACCAAATGTTCATTGTCTCCTTTACTTTTGAAAGTTTTCAAGTGTCACAGTTTCACTTTAAAATTTGAGAGTTTGTTTTTAATTTTACTCTACTCTATTTGTAAATGCCTTTTTCATTTTTGCCAAAACTATAGAATGCTTTAAAAATTTGGCAGTGTAATAATACATCTCACACATGATTCACTACAAGTAAAAATACAAATTGGCCATGGCTATTGTCAAATTTCTTTGAAATTTGCTATTTGGAAAGCAAACTATGTTTCTGGGTTCTTGTTTTATTGTCAGAAAATTAATAAGATTTTTATTTTTCTTAATTTATTGCACTTTTTAATTTTATATAAATGTGTCATTAGTATTGATATATAACAATAAATATAGATATGTAATTAATACATATATGCATATGCACATAAATACAATCTAGTAAGACTAAGAAATATAAGTAGAAACCAATTATCTTGTATGAACAATTATCTGCTGATTGGTAGGATATTATAGAAAATGTTCAGTTATTCACTCTGGGATAAGAAGTTTGGTCACATAACATATTTATGTCAATATCCGATGATTTCCCTTCCTACCTAGATGCCCACACTATGTATGGCTGATAGACGATAAAGCAGGCAAGTTTCCTGTATGACCTTGAGGGGAACTCTTTTGGAGTTTATAAAACCTAAGGATTTTATGGAATGCCACTCAGAAAAATTAGTATTAGGTGAATGTGACAGAAAAAAATTTCATGAAGTTAAGAATAATCCTTTTAGTGAGAATGAAATCACTGCTGTTAGAAAGGAAAATAGACATGGATCTATCATATTTACATAGAAAATGAAAATGATGTCTCCTTGAAGTATCCTCTCCCAATGGCTCCATGTTCAGTTTTATCATCTATAAACAGGGAAATGGTAGCCTGATTATACTGATCATCAATTCCTTTTTAGGTCTAACATTCAGGGATTCTATGCATCCAAATTCCTTGGATCCCCTTTCTGAGTCAGACACTTTCCCCACACTGAGTCTCCACTCCTTCAGAACTTCAAATAGGTACTAATGCTACATTAGTTGCTGTTTGCTTTCCCATGGATGAAAAGGGAGGGAATGCAATCTTAGGGGCCATGTATCTGGGCCAGGCTAAGCTCACACCAATCCAGTGATTCAGGCTCAGGACTGGAAAGAAATGAAACATTCTAGAACTATAAAATTCATTCAAAATAAATTTACTCACAATAAGACTAAAAGGATAACATTTACTAAAAATAAATTCTTGTCTCCCTCGGCCTCTGCATTTCTCTGAGCCACAAAGATGTCCTGTAGGATAGAGAGAATTCTCCCCAGACTCTGGCACACCAGTTCCTGATTAGTTGGGATTTTTATGCCCGTGGTCCTCTAAGCCATCCAAATCCTAAGGACAGTCTCCTGTTTTCCCTTAATGGAACTTGTCTTAGTCTATCTATGTAAAAAGCATGTTATACTTGACTCTGGCCCTATTCCTCAATTTTTCTTTCTTTGACATGGCTCTAATTCACATTGCTACTGTCTGTATTTCACAATGCAACTGTGACAATAAGTGTCTAACTGAATTCTTTGTAGAAAAACAGTACAAAAATGGATTGTAAATGAGAAGCAGCAACTCAGAAGTACCACCACCAGTCATATATATTTGACTATAACTGAGTAATTCATCTCAGGCTGGCTCATCTCTGTCACCCCAAATTCTTCTGGGCTCCTTTACCCTAGTGGCAGTTGGTTTGTGCTCAGAGGAAGAAGCCAATTTTAATTTTGGCCCAAGTCAAACATAATTAGGAAGGTAAATCAGCAGCTTCTGTGAAGAAAAACATCCCCAAGCTAATTATCAGTGATTTGGGGATGAGGCTTGGGGAGAGCAACCGTTATCTGCTGCTTCGGGTACCTGGATTAACACAGGTAACTGAGAATTGATTGTAATTAATTTTATAAAACCTAGAAAAAGGCTTAATATGTAAAATAAATCTTGGCTTACTTTCTCTATAGTAGGATACACCTCCTTTATTTTTCCCTCAGATATAAACATTTTGGGTAAAAAGCTTCTCAGAAAGGAATGAAAAGTTTCCTGCCATCTAATGCAATTTGAAAGTACAGTGGACTCCACCAGGACCTGGCAAATTCCCTATCGTTAGAAGGTTTCAAGTATAGACCAAACAACCAATTGTCAATTATGAAGTGAAAGTGATTAGTGGCCAGCAAGGGAGTTAGCTTAGGTGGTCTCTAAAGTCACTTCTAACACTGAATCTTAGTGATTATATGAATCTATTTAAACAAGGAAGGGAAGAAAGGAAACAAGCATTTTTATAGCACTTTGTATGTACCAGAAACTGTGCTAAGAACTTTACAATTATTATCTCCTTTGTTCCTCACAATAATCTTGGGAGATGAGTGTTATTATGATCTATATTGTGCATTTGAAGAAACTGAAGTGAAATTATTTGCCCAGAGTCAGGCAGCTAGTATTTTAGATTACATTTAAACTCCAGTCTTCCTGACCCAAGCAATCTATTGTACAACCTGACTAAATTATAATAGGAACTTTACATTGTGATTTAATTTTAGCGTCAGATTCCTAACCAAGAACTGGGAAAGTTTTACCTTAGAGGCCACCTAAAATAATTTTATAAATGAGGAAACTGAGTTACAGGGAAGTTAATTAACTTGTTCAATTTAAAGTCACACAGTTAATCAGTGGTAAGAATTGGGACTAACACCTGTGGCTTTCAATCCAGAGCTCTTTTCAATACATTGCTATCTATAGGAGAATAATCTGCATAGGCTAATTGCCCAGTTTACCTCCTCATTTGTCAATCATATAGCTTAAGGATCTTGATGAGTACCGGGATCAGGTCTGAACAGAGTAAAACTCAAAGGTTGCCTCTTTCCAAGTTGGGAATCTCTACCATATGGGTGTGAGTGCAGAGGAGAGATGGAAAAGAGGTAAGAGCACCCTGAAGAAACTTGTACCAGTAGCCAGTGTCAATAAGAAACACATTAGTGTATTCCTGAGCAGCTGAGCAGCCAAAGGCATTCCAAAGTACACAGAGGAAAGTGGGTATCCAGCCCAGGGGCCTGAGGGAGAATTTGCCATCAGTAGACAGCAGTATGGCTATGCAGCCCTTCACTTTTTGTCCTACCTTTTGTTGGGGAGTGGTAATTATTTTTATATGAAGAAGGAGAAATTAAAAGATGACTCAATAACTACATTGAAATATTTCTATAATTTTTATGAGAAAAGTTGTTGACTCTTTCTTCTTGAAATCTCCTGGGGATATGAGGCAATAAACTTAAATTCAAGCCAGAAAGATTTAGATTAGACACAAGAAAGAACTTGTAGAAGTTATTAAATATTGCAACATATACACTTACTCCAGAAAAAGTTGAGTTTCCTGCCTTAGTGATCTTTCATTAAATTCAATCTCCTTGACCCACCTACTCTCTGCCTGTCTTCATCAACTGGATTAGGGGGAAGGGCATGGGAAGAATGGTGTCCCTGCCTTTCTTTGAGGGGAAAGGAGTAATTTTAATTCTAATTCTGTAATTGTGATCCAGTGTAGACCATTCCAGAACACCCCACCCCTCTTCTTCTGTATCTCTTCCCACTCAAATTAGATTCCAATGAAGGTCACTGTTGAGAGGAATCCATACAATTTCCACTCTTACACACATCTATTTCAAGCCAGACATGTCCCAGAGGTATTAATTTTGGAATCATGTATAACTTAGCAACTTTGTCCAGCACCCATTTAACAGATGAGGAAACTGGGGCCTATAGAAATTACTCAACCAGTTTAGGAATAGAATCCATGTGTGTGCATATTTATACATGTATACATATGTTTATATACATGTATGACATATTTATATGTACACTGTGTGCTTATTTATACATACATACACATATACATTGTGTGTGTGTGCATGTGCATGAGTAATGTGCTACATGAGTCCAGAAGAATCAGATGATTCTGGGTTGGGTTAATCTGGGAAGGCTTCACTTCCTTCCCTGTTACCTAATTAAGGGCTGATCTTCAAACGACAGAAGGCCCCCAATGTGAGTTTCAATTTGACAGCACATCTCTGGATCGAGTTAGATATGGTCTACTAGGAAGCAGGGGTTCTGTATCAGGTGGCATTTGGGGATTACTTCTTAGCTCCTTTCCACCCATGATCCAAATTTACTCTTCTCCCTTCTTGACTTTATGCAAACTCTCCCCACCTCATGGCCTGACCTCACCTAAAAATGTCAGCTGAACAAAGTTTGATAATGATGATAATTAGACAACTATTTATAATTAATTACATTATCTAAATGTAACTAAAAGTGGCTGACTTTAGGATGGAAATGTGAATGGAACTGGAATATCCTTAATGATCAACATCAGAAAAAACTCAGACAAAAATACATTAATGGAAAAAACACTGAACAAGTGGCTAAGTCTTATATGTTTTGTTTGTAGAAACATAAGAGTTTAAGATAGAAATTCCTTTTTTAAAAAATTATTATTATTTAAGATAGAAATTCCTGACCAGGTCACTGATGTCAGAAATTATGCAAGGAGTCCAAACTTAGGAATTAATGAAAATTTATGCATGGAAATAGCAGAAACAGTGAAATATATCACTGAACCTATAAACTTTAGCACCCATTGAATACCTAGGAAGGCATAACTTGGTGGTTAGAATAATTCATAGAATGACAACTGACAAATTACCATGCCACAAATTTCAAACTGTCCTTGAGAATTCACTGAGGAAACCATACTGGAACAGGATTGTTGCCACAGATTTAATCATTACCCACAATTACCTGGACATCATCAATGCACAAAACCTGAAGTACATCCATGCCAAATACCCATAATTCCAAACTTTATGGACCAAAGGCTTTCAAGCTATAGAGACCTAACAGAAGAGGAGATCACAATTTTGTGAGAATTGGAAGAGGTGATATCATCACTGTTGTGCTACTGCTGACACTGAAGGCTACAATCTAGATTCCTCCTTCATGTCCCAGAAAACCCTTCATCCTAGAAAATCACTTCAGTCTTAGAATTGACACTTCAGAAGTACGTTCATCCCTTATGGTTCTTCTCTCTAATTCGAGGACTTTGCCTATTATCTCAGGAAGATACCCAAGCCAGCAATCTCTCCATTTCTTGCTAGGCTATGATTTAGAATCCTCCCTTATGCTTCCTTGGTGGATATCTTCCTTCCCCTATTCCTGCCCTTTTCAGCTCCTTTTTATTTTCTATGACTGTCTACTACTTCTGAGTCCACTTTTCCTTCTATGCAGTCTTAGTTGGGGAGGGGGGAATACAGTAATGCATGCCCTCCTGGCAGTTACAATTACTAGTCTGTCCTAGGCCCACCAGAGTACCTTTGACCACTGACCTCTGCAGTGTGAACTCTACCCGGCTCGCCTCCTCTGAGGCCTTCAAAGGTCTCTGGCCACGATCTCTTGAATCTATAGCTTAATAACTGGTAGCCCACTCAAGAACAGCCACATGTAATATTAAAAGCCTTTATTATACCTACTCACATAATGCCCTGACTGATGCCCTGACTTGTTGGTTCCCGAGTAAACACCTGGTCAGAAGACCCACGTGTTCACTACCAAACTCCTTACCTCTTTTGGCTACCCATCTTGGCTTGGCCACCCAGGCTAGAGAGCCAGGGTATACTTAGTTGTATTACCAGCCAGACAAATAGTGAGCATTTAATAAATCCTGGCTAAGAGTTGACTGAATAAATGCTTTATAATGAGTCTATAGAGGAACATCCCAGTACTTGTATTTAACTACAAAAAAGCAGTTAGTTAGTGGACCTGTGCAATAATTCATAGAACATTAAACAGGAAAGAATTATAGCAAAACAATCTTTTATTCCATAACCATTTCTATTGAACCTCCATCCAGTTCAAGATGAAAATGAGGTGAGAAAAACATTGAAGTCTAATCTATTTTCCATACTTAGGGAAAAAGAACCCATTGGATAAACTGGTTTTTGAATGGAGAATATCTATTTTCATTATCAATCAGTGCTCCTAGGCAATTGTCTAATAAGTAGAAGGGAAAGTGGACCCAGAAGTAGTGGACAGTAGTAAGGAGGGATATACATTGGGAATACACATAGTAAATCATCTCTGCTACTATATGGCTATGATGTACTTCCTTTTCCTGTAGTGTCCTCATATTGCTCCTCCTGGATGTCATGTGTCTGCAAGACAGCTTAGAGAGTTATCATTAAATGTGATAACCCTTAGGACAGTACCAGAAACTGTTCTCTAGAGCAAATACATTGTCCTCATTTTTAAAAATGAGGAAGACAAAATTAAAGCTAAAATAGATTTCATCAAAAAAGAAAAATAGGGAAACTACATTATATGTAGCCATATTAGTGAATATTGTTTTGGAATGTTTAACACAACCAGACGGTATAAGATAAGACCATTATTTTGGTGTAGGAAATGATGTCCTGGTAGATTTATAAAAAAAAGGGAAACACTTGGACTTATAAAGGAAAATGCTATCCAACTTTAAAGAAATGGAAAAGAAGTGGAAGTAAGCATAGTATGGTCTTATATAGATGCATATGAATATGTGTGTATGTGTAATTATAGATATATATGTATTATGTAAATATGTATGTGTTTATGCACATATATCAAATAGATAATCTATACCTGCAGATATATAGAGATGTACACTCATATACACACAGATATATATAAAATCTCCATGTTATAGCCTTTGGGAGGGAGGTAAAAAGTACATAGTAGAGAACAAAAGAAAATTTACAAGGAGGCAAAGATAGACAGCTTTGAATTATATAGGCTTTCTTGAAATGGAAATTAATAAATATTTTAAATCCTCTCTTATGTTCTGCTATGCACATGGCAATTTTTCTTTTCTTTTTTTATTTTGTATTTAAGTTTAAAATAAATACATTTTTTCTAAAAAGATTTTAAAAATAAAGAATGAGGAAGCTGAGGTGAAAAGTAGTTAAGTGATTTACCCAATAGCTAAAGAGTGTCAGTGACAAGAAGAATTTCAACTAAGTTTTTAATTGGTAGAATGTATGGGAAGAAAATTTGGAGGGGATGCTTGCCACATCTGCTCCCCCACAGACATGCCATAAGGACAAGGATCAGCAACTTTGTGCCATTTTTAAAGGCCACAAGGAAGGAATCCCAGACAAGCAAAATAGCTTGAATTGGTTATAGACTTAAAAAGAAAAGCAAGCTCTACCCAGTAGAAGTTCACATTTTCAAATACAATCCTCTTGGTTCTACTACTGATATGGAATTGCTCATCTTATTTGATGTTTATTAAGTTTAGAATTTTTTTAATGGAAAATAAATATAGTTACTCTTTCCAGAAAGGCCACTCTCTCTTTTCCAAGTGGGGAAATCATCTACAAATGTAGAGACCTTTAGAGAGCCACATATTTTAAATTTTTTATAAAATACTAATATGTGACACAGAATCTTGAGTCTGCATAAATCTGAAGGGGATTCAGAGCCAACAAGAGGATAAGTTTTAAATGAGTGAGTATAGGAAGGCTAAAATGAACTAAATAAATTCTAAATCAGGTTTTTTAAAAGTAGGTGGAGAAATGTAAATCTGGTCCCTTCAGCCTTTAACCCCCACTAAATGCATGTTTTATAAAGAGCTGGGAATACAAGGAGAGCCTAGGGATTGCCTATCAAAGGAGAATAGGGAAGCCAAGTTTACTTTGGGGTCTAACACAGTTCCTGGAAGCTATTTGCTGACTGGTTACTAGGAGACAGCATGAGTTGTTTCTTCTTTCCCATTATGGCCACCTTTCAAATATTTATCACTCAACATGCTGTTTTAAGACTAATAAAATCTTTGGGGGAAAAATGAATATAATATTGCATGATATAATGTGATATGATATTTAATAAATTACAATATACAATATAAGTACTAACTGAAATACCAACAAAATCCCTGAAGGAAAGGGGAGAAAAAACAGCTAGACTCTAGACTTTCTTCACATATTAGTACTTTATTTAAAAATTTTTAAGATGTTTGGCTATAATTCTTAACTCATTCCATATTTGTATGTATAATATGTATTTTATATACCATATAATTATTTCCTCAAAAATATGTGTATATACATATATACATACACAAACATAAATGTACATATACAGAGAGAGAAAGAATATTTTATCTGTCTAAATTTATGCCTTAATCAGATGTATCCTATCCTAGAGTTGAACTTCACCAGGAAAGCATGTGACTTGTACTTAGTGACCAAGGGATTTACTGATGGACATTTTTTGTAATGGAAATGATAGATAAACACAAATTCGCATACATTTGGCTAAGGTTGGCCGAAGCTGCTTATATTCAATATTGTCATTCTTTCTTTTCTTCACACATTCTAGTCATACCCATCTATGACCCCAGACCCAACATTCCATTCCATTTCTATGCCATTGTTTGGGTGGTCTCCCATATCTGGAATGTTCTCCCTTCTTTAGAACAATCAACTTCCTTCAAAACACAGCTCAGATAGCACTTCCCATAGAAAGCCTTCCTATGTCCCCTAGTTCTTTGCCCCTTAAATAAATGGGAAGTAACTTTGCAAATGCTTCACATTCATTCATCTATCTACCCAGCCCTATCCCTACCACCCACCCAGTAGAATATAATCTTGTTTTATCTCTTTTTCCCCAAGGCTTAGCACAAAGTAGACTCTTAATAAATGTGAATTAGTTAAACTGAATGAATTCTACAGCCTTGTAACCTACTGTCTTTATTCTGTGATATAACTCTATAATATTTATCTGACAAGCAAAGTAAATATCCCTTTAATAATTTTAGTGTATGTTATATTAACAGAAAATATTTTAATAAGATGGCATGGGAGGGGTAGGACCTCAAATATAAGGAAGAATTTTAATTGAACAATTGTTCACAGGTTGAGTATGAATCAGTGTCTACGAGTATATTTGAGCAGATTTAAGGGAGGACAGGAACCCAAATTGCACACCATGGACTAGGATAGATCTCATTAGTGGGAGTCTCAACTCTGATGAGTTCCTAGTTCCATTGGAGCATTGGAGTGCATAGTAAGTGAAATGAAAAAGTGTATGTGGACAAGGGTTAGCTTGCAGGACAGGTTTAATGAGAACACATTTATGCTTGGACTATAAAGATGTGGTCAACTACTATAATGTACAGCTTGTCAGTGAATGGAAAACATACTGATATTTGAATGCATTTCCATAACAACAAAAGAGGGTTGTCAGGGAAAAGGTCTACCTAAATAATCTTTAACCAACAGGAGAAGAAAAATATTTTAATATCATCCCAAGACTGCAAAATGTGCTGTAAAATATATATAGCATATATAGCAATAAAAGTGTTTAGATGACATTGAGGTCAAATGCTATTATAAAAATAAATAAGAGAAACTATAAATATCATGCTCTTCTTGAAATATATAGATACAAATAAATAGAAAAAATACACATTATATCTATAGGTATATACATATATATGATTATTACCTTTAGACATGTGCTACTATGTTTACACTTCAATCAATCAATAAACATTTATTTATTAAGCACCATGTGCCATGCACTGTGCTAAATGCTAAGGATACAAAAGCAAAAGTAATCTTCTATCAAAATATGAACATAAAGCATGTAAAATAAATATGAAGTAATGTTATTTTTATTTTATTTATAAGGGGAGGACACTAGCAGTTGGAAAGAGGGTCAGAGAAAGCTTCACATAAAGGAGCACTCTCGATAGATGTTTTAAATTCAATATATCCAATTGTTAATGCTAATGATTTAATACAGTGGCATATTGTTCAAATCTGGCCTCAGATACTTACTGAGTAACCCTGGGCAAGTCACTTCTTTTTGCCTCAGTTTCCTCATCTGTAAAAATGAGTTGGAAAAGGAAATGGCAAACCATTCCAGAACCTTTGCCAAGAAAACTCCATTTGGGTCACAGTCAGACAAAACTGAAAAATGACTGAACAACAACTTGATGATGGAAAATCAACAGAGAATGGGAAGACAAAATACTTGAGTTCCATTCTTGGCTCCACTGTGTAACATAGAAGTCAGATTGTGAGTCGCCTCTTATATAAAATAAGGGAATCAAGTGAGATAAAGGGTTCTTTAAATTAAGGTGCATGAGCTTGTTTGTTTTTTTAAATTATAACTATCTCAGTGTAATTGGTTTCCTTTGTAATTCCATATATTTTATTTAAAACATTGTTTAGGAAAGGTGGTTTCAAAGGCATCAACAGACTATCAAAAGGGTTCATGTTTTTTAAAAAATGTTTAAGAACTTCATAACTAGCTGATCATTAATGTTCCCTTCAGCTCTGAAATTCCCTGATTCGCATTAATTTGGACTAATTCATTACACTTAAGTTCTTCTGAATTTTTTTCACTAAGGTCTTCAAAGAAAATCCAAAATATAGGATCAACTTATGTGTTCTGTTCTCCTAAGTCCCATGGGAGCATCCAAGGACATGCTAGAAGACAGTGAATTACTTATTTTTCACAAAGAGCAGAGGAGAGAGCAGGCTTAGGTCATAGACATCCCTAGACTGAGAAAAAAATTCCATAGATTTTACTGGGATTGCTGCCTAAGGTTTAGACCAAGTTTACATTTACCCATCAGCTCCTTCTAGGGCCCTTTAAAAAGTGACAGCCTGGGGAAAAGCAAGAATGTCTTGTCAGAGAACCAAATCCTGAAGTGCCCTGAATAAACCTAATTTTAAGCCTGTAAAAGTTCAAAGAGTTTTTAAGGTTGGGACTATAGCCTGTGAACCTTGATCCCTAGTTGCCTTGGGAAGTCCCAAATGTACTTATGAAACTAAGGGCAGATTGACAGGCTGTTTGATGAAAAAAGCCTGAGAGACACTTCACTCTCTGATATTGCTTGGTATTTTTAAATGCTTCTTTTCCAGTACAGTTGGTTGGATGGGGAGATGAGAGAGGGACAAAAAGCTTTTCTTGCATGAGATGTGGATAAAGGGTAGAGCTATGGCGATATAATCCAATCAAGCCAATATTACAACAGAGTACAGAACCAAGAGATAAGCCCATTAATCATAGGCCTGAATTCAACTTCAACTAGCCAACTGATGCCTCTTGACAAAAGAAATGCGAAGGGTGGCATTGTGACTGTGGTAGGCACTTTAATCAAAGTTAAGGCCCTTCCATGAAAACTCAATTTAGGATCTCCTTAGCTATTCAGACTTTGGGATTTGTTTTTGCAAGATGAGAGGAGCACTTTTTTAAGGAGTGGGGAGAGGGGCTTTTTAACACTTTGCTGCCAAAATTTTATCTATGGCTTTTGTTTTTCATTTTTGATTTCTCACTTAGTCATAGTCCCATCACCAGACCCTTTGAGTATGTATGTGTGCATGTGGACAAGTATGTGGGTATTTGTCTTAGTATCCATAGATTAGAGCTAAAAGATGCATAGAAGTTACAAAGTTTAAATTTAGCAGGATTTAAACTGGAGTCTTCAAAATTCTAAATCTAGCACTCAGTTCACTATGACACCTCTATATGAAAATTTTGTGTGAGTTCAAGTTAGGAATTATTTGAATATGTCTCTAATATTTTGGCCTCAGGTGCTTTTGATTAGCTTCTAGTGAGCATAATGACTGAGGAAGAATGTTATCCAAGAAAGAAATTGTGTCTGGAGGTGAGATACTAGAAGGAAAATGAAAGTAAGCAATTCAGGGATGATATGGAAAGGGGACAGACATATGGAGTATTCCCAATATCTTAAGGGCAGAGTCAAACTAGATTTATTGTGGGACATTATCTACTGAGCCAAAGATACAAGCACTATAACCTATGCATAGAGAACAGAAACCCAGTCCTCAATGTATGAATTTCTGCTGTAAAGAAAGGTAAAAGCCTGCTAGCTCTTCCAAAGTAGTAGGTACCCATTATCATTATTCATTTTGGGAAAATTACAAAATTTCAGAGTTTGAATAAATGAATGATTGAAGAAACAAGTGTTTATTAAGAGCTTACTTATGAATATGAAGCATTATGCTAAGCCCTGGGAAATCAAATGGAAAAGTGAAAATCTTGATCACAAGGAGCTCATAATTCTTATAGGAGGAGACAACATGAAGGGGTCTACCTCCATTCTCTGAGAGAAATTCTTAATGCAATATGCTTAACAAGTGGTTCTCCAACTTCTGCTTTGTTATTTCTGTTGAGTCATTTCAGTCATGTCCAACTTTTAGTGACCCCTAATGCCTTTTTTTTGTCTTGGGCAAGGAGTGGTTTGCCATTTTTATCTCCAGCTCATTTTAGAGAAATTGAGACAAACAGAGGTAAGTGACAAGAGACCTCTATAGAAGAAAAACCCATCATATCTCAATACAATTCATTTTTTTAGTATTAATTGTTCTGATCTCTGGAGTCAAATAGAACAAATCTAATCTTTCTTCTCTGTCAAATCTTAGAGAAGGCTATCCTATCTACCAGAGCACCCATTTCCAGCAAATTTTATCTTCTTTTCATTAAACATCCCTGTTTCCTTCAACCAAACAACCAAACTGAGTTCAGGGTATTTTTAAATCAGAACCGTAGAATCACCTCAAGAGTCAAAGAAAAATAAAGTCAGCATAAGCAGGCCAATCCTTGATTTATCAGAATTCTTTGAAAATAAGATAGAAAGGAACAAAAGAAAAGAAAATAGGAACAAATCCCTACCAAAAGACAGAATATGATGTGATCTGGGGAGGGACCAATACCTAGATGCATAATTAATTAGAGTGTATACTCTGCTTTAAATAGCCCTACCATTACTAAAGAGTGCTCCACTGTCCTGATCATCTCTGTTCTCTGCTCAGGCTCCTGCTCCCCTTGGCTCACAATGCAATAAATAACTGTGCTCTCTGCCTTTGGCCAGCCTTGGTGAAGTTCCTCATCACCAAACAGAAACAAACGTTTCTCTTTTCTTCTCAGCTCAAGTTCATTCAAAAATATAGGGAAACTGGTCAGAGGCTATTTATAGACAATCAGACTCCAATTGTGTGAGACAAAGCAGCCAGGCTGTGTGAGAAGATGACTGTTTGGAAGTGCCTTCAGGAATCACAATACAAAGCCCTCTGATTGGCGGACACTGATTTCCTACCCTCTGCTAACAATCCCCAGTTCTGCCTTTGTTCCTTGTTTTCCTTATTTTAATGCATTCCCTAGCACAATAGTAATAAGGTACCCAAGCTGTGCATTTCAGGGTCATTACTACAATTCTTGAGAAGTTAAAACCCCTAGCCTTTGACCTTATGCTTTCTAATACCACCTAAGGTGTGGCGTAATTGCCCACAAATGCACGGTCTGTCATGTCTTATTGCTTAAATGAAGCCCACTTCCACAGCCGGCTAAGAAGAGAGGGGGGTAGATCTCCTGCTATTTGCATCAGCACTTATCCTTGGGAAATGCTGAATCTGGGCACTGAAAGAAAGTGTAAAAATGATGAATTTGTCACCTAATATGGACCACTGCTCTCACTAGACTGCAACTCTGTACATTAATGGAGATTAGGATATAACTTTTTTAATTTGGAGCCTCATTACACAGTATAAATAAAAATAGAGCCCCAACTATATCATCTTTAATTGCCTTTAGACAGAGTGCTGATTGTTTCCCAAATTTGAAACCATGTGTTACTGTGGAGCCAGAGGGTTTGTTCTCCACTTCAAATGTGAAGTCACAAAAGATATGTGGGTATCATTAAGGAAGGTCAGGAAACCGGGTGGCTACCAGCCTTCACTTAAAAACAATGGACAACGATGGCTTGGCCAACTGAGAAGTCTTCTTATAACATAAATATTTTGTTGATTTATTTTTTTTTCCTTTGGAGGCTGGAAGAGAAGGAATAGTGAATTATATACCCACTAATCTTAAGGAAAGGATCCCTCTACCCCCAACTTAGCGCTCCTGTTACCTAAGGTTTGACAGCATCCACTGGTGCTAACTCAAAGCCTGGCAGAGACCCAGAGAGAGATGCTGATAGTCAAAGCTGCAGCTGCTGAATCTTTTAGCATCCCTTGATACAACTGATTAAAGCAATTGATCAATACCAAACTTTAAGAGGGGGGGAAGTAGTGTGGGGATGTTACAGACGACATCCCATGAATAAATAACTCAGATAATGGCATTTGTCTTACTATAAAGCTCATTTATAATTTACTAAGAATAATACCCATTAAAAGAACACCTAGCCTGATCACTGCCAAAATAAAGAGTTAATTGGTTTCTGTCTTCTGGGAAGTCTCTCAAAATAAGATAAGGAAGGGAAACTAGATGCATACTGTATATAATGAATGTAAAACAGCTCCCAGAAATACACACACACACACACACACACACACACACACACACACACACACACACATACACACATATATATGGCTTTATCTGGCTGCCATGATTCTTTCCCTTCAATAGCTTTTCAAATGACATCTTCTGCTCCAACTTCTACATCTCAGTAGAAGCCCTTAGAGAAGTCTTTTCTTGATCACATTGGGATTAAATAAGTAATCAAATAAGAAAAATGTAATTCACCATGCTTTAAATAAATGGGTTTGTTGAGCGCTAAATATAGAGAGTGTAAAGTTCTCTTGGGATTGCACTGTTTTTGCAATATAAATGAAGCATGCTATTCATAAGACATTTCTTTTCACCCCAGGGGTCTAAAATGGGGCTATGAAAGACCATGGATCTGGGCTCACATAAACAGGTGCCAGTCAATGAACTGTGGGACTTTGGTGGAGAAGTGTCCAGGGACTGATTATAGAAAAGCCAATTTTAGTGGGGAGAACCCTGGAATGGGCCCAGGGTAGAGAAGAAAGTATGAAGTCAGAGAGGAAAAGATTTTAAGTTTGAGAATTTGAAGGTCAAATATTATTTTAAAAAGGAGAAAACTTTGTTCCAGATACAAAGGTCATACAGCTTTTATACATCAGGCCTTGGAACTCAATCCAAAGACCTCTAGATCATTGCTCTTTTCTCCATACCAAATATGGAGTAGGATGACATACATACCTCTAGATCTCTAGTCTTATTTTACAATTAGAGAAACTGAGGTAAATTAGCTAAATAGTTCAGCCAAAGTTGTGATAAGCAGATCAATGTGATAAGACTAGCAATAGGATGTATTTTATAGGGATGCTTTAATGATTTACATTATCAAAATAGTTTGACATCTTTGTTAGATTATCAAGTGGCATCAAACTTTCCTCACTGGGCAGTTTGCCAGCAGATTCCCCTGAGCACTTTAAAGTTTGGAAATCATCCTGAAATAGTACCCCCTCCAAGGACTTACTGGGGGCAAAAAAATGTCTTTCACATATTATTCACACTTATACTGATACAGTAATTATCTTAAATAAACTCAAGTATTTTACTAATGTCCTCTAGAAATGCTGTTAAGTACCATTTGCTAGTATTTATGACTGGCGATCAAACTGAAGTTAAGGCTATAAATCATTACTCTGAATATAATATTTTTGTTTCATGAAAGTCTGAGCCTTCAACCCCAAAGCAACAAATCAGTCCTCTTCTTATTGAACCTGTCACAGTCCCATCCTTGAGTAGAACCACGTTTATTACACTGTCAGCTGCATATTATGAGACAGTAGGATGGAGAAGAGGAGAATATAAATATAAAGTGAAGAGTGGATACTTTGGAGGGACAGCTGAACCAAGAAGGAACGTAACACAACGTGGAGGCTTTCACCTTGAGGTCACTGGTTTCACGGCCCATGTCTTGACATGGGGATCGAGTTTCTCCATCACCAAGAATCTGGCAGTTAACTGTCACCCTTGTTGAGAGATGCAACAGAATGGGGAAAAGACTCAGTGGGAAGGAAACTGAACTTTCACCCTTTCAACTGACCCCTAATTCACTTTCAATTTCTCTGAGGACAGGCATTTTGATGAAGGAACTGCCTCTGATTATCTTCTAAGGGAAGTTTCAGACACCTGAGATGGAAGCCATTTGCTTGCCTGCTGTGTAGAATGGAGATGTTGTAATTCCCACTGCTGTATCTGACAGATTTCAGAAACCCCTAAACAAATTTCACATCTCAAGAGGGGAAAATGCTGCTTTTTTTAAAACTTCACAAGGAAAACCTTCATTAGAGCGTACTTTCCATGAAAGAAAATTTTCAGGGAACAAATGGAAAAAGTGGAGTTTTCAATGGCAAAAGTAAGATAGAAACTTGAGACCATGACCTAGAGAATACAGAGAAGAAAATAACGACACAATTTTCATGTCTCATTATTGGAAATGATCACAGAATCTCAATTCATTTTGCCAATAGAGATATGGGAAAGGAATAGGATTAATCTTCAACAACTAAAGGAAGTAGTCTTTCTTTGTGTCACAATGCAAGACTTACAGGGATTGGATGCTACTGCTGAATCAGATCAGGTGATAGATAGAATCAGAGATTTGAAAGATGGAAGGACTCTTTGTAGATGTGATCCAATCAACATACTAAGAGAACTTTAACATAATATGTCTGACAAGTAGTTCTCCAATCCCCAAGAATGTCATGGAAGGGGAATTCCCTTTCTTAAGATCATGAAGCAAAAGGTTGATTCTCCTCTTGTTCCTAACTTCTTCATCAACAAGCAATGATCAAGCACCAGTGGTGCTTGTAACTGAGTGTGCCAGATGTAGAAGTCTTCAGCATGAACTAAACAGGTGCCATCTTTCTGTTCCTTGACTTTATGAACAAAGGTGGGCAACAATAAATTATGCATGCTGTTCATCAAAGAGGCGTGTCATCAAGAGATGGAGATTTTTGAATTGCACAACCTGCTTTGTTTTTTGTACTTCTTCAAGTGGCCTAATTGAAGTCCTCTGGTAAAAGGGGGAAGGGGAGGGATTAAGGAACCATTAAATTTCATGCCTTTTTAGGGTTATGCTCCAATTATCTGTTTGGAATTCATAAATTAAAAGATAACAACTAATGCCAAAAAAAAAAAAAAAAAAAAAAAAAAAAGAACCAAGCCCTTTCAATTTGCAGACTTCTTGTTCTTGATTTTTGCTTCCACATGGTTTTAATCTCTACATTTATAGCTCAGTGCCCAGGGCTGACCCCCTCTAGCTGTATTAAAATCCAAACACCATTTATGTACTTATAAAACCTAAAGCCAACATCTTACTCATTCTAATTTGACAGAAAGGATTTCTCCTCCTGAAAACGAGTAGAGGCAGAGGGCTGGAGTCAATTGAAAAATGGCCTTGGAGGGAAGATGCTATCCTTATCATAGGCTTTCTGTGATGTTAGGACAAGTCCTTCACTCTTTCTGCCTAAACCTAAACTTCTTCCCTTGTAATTGAAGGCAAAATATTTTATGGGGATATTTTATGGATTAGTGCATCAGTCTATGGCATGTGAAAACCACAAAGTAATCTTCCCTTTGCTCTCAGCTTTGTGTAGGCCTCTTATTGGAGCACTGGGTTTAGCTTCAGGCCCAGGGACTGAAATAAAATAAGGAAAATTTGGAAAGAGTCCAGGAAGAATGACAACAATAATGAGTAAATGGTGGAAAAAAGAGCTCTATGAGAAAAGGTTAAAGGAAATGGGATTATTTAGTTGATGTATGAGAAAGCACATTTGGCTCTACAGTTAAATTTCTGAGTCCAAACCTCTATCCCGGCACTACCTACACAAACTTGGATAAGTCACACTCTTCCTAGAGTATTATAAAATTATTTATAAATCATTTATATGGACTAAATGGATTCTATGGTTCCTTCCAGGTTTGACTTATATGATCATTCTATACAAATTCAGTCTATGAGAATTTTAATTTATACAATTTGGTAAAAAACTATCTGATTATTCATTTTACAAAAAATTTTATCTACTCCTTAAATTGTGTTTTAAAGCACATATTCCTGAATTTTTTCAATTAACTTTATTCATTTGTTAATGCTTTGTGTCCAAACCAACCTGTAAACCTCAAAACCATCAGCTTTTATAAAATGCTAAAACAGTGCCAAGCAATCAGAGAAAAGGGCATGTTCTCCTTCTGTCTAAAAAATAAAATTAAAAAAAAAAAACAACTGAGGTACATTTTATAAAGGCAAAGTGACTTTTTAGCCTAGTATCTTCTGTTCAGTAAAGCTGTCACTGTTTTTTTTTTCCTTTGACTTATGTCAAATACAGAAACAACTTATTCTGAGTTTTATCATTATTGCACATTAATAGCTTCCTTTAACTTTTTTTTTTTTTTTTTGCATTCTCTGGTGAATTTTGATGACATTTTGAAGTCAAAATGTTTTCCAGAAGAATACATCTTCAATTTTAAATTGAAAATCAGTGGGAAAATGCAGGACTTCCATTTCCAAGCATAAAACAGAAATAAATCTAGGATTCATTCAAGGGAGTTAGCTGATCAGATTGATAGACTTTGGGTGCTGCATCTTTGTATGGAACTTTAATTATGTCTTTTGAAGGAGGGGATGGAATTAATCTTTGGTGTTTGCTGAAGGATGCTTTTCTCTGATGGAGCTTATCTCATGAACTGGTTGACTCACTGTTATGAAATGGATTTCTAGGGGAGGAACCACACCTTTGTATCTAGCTTCTAGATAGGAGCATACAGATTTTATGCCTCCCTTTCTCCAGTCTAAAAGTAGGGTAAAGCTAAGAGTGGATCTAATTACTGAGATGGAGGAAATGCTCAGATCCCCTATCCAATGAGTCATTAATGCATATCTAAGGAAGAGCTATTGTACCTCTGAACCCTCCCCAGATATCTTGGAGCTTACTAGCTAAATTTCTTTCTTAAGGACCAAGCCTTAACCCAAAACCAATCTGATTCTAATTGGCCTCCAACAGGTCTTAGGCCCAGCCCCTTTTGGTCATTGTTTGTGACCTGATTGACTCAGATCGAATGTAAATAGCAGTCATTTCTTCTTTGGCTAGAAATCCTAAGGTCTTCTTCCAGATTCATTCATTCATTCCTTCATTGATTTAGATTTTTTTTGGACTAGGCTAAAGAGGAGATTCTTTGCCTCAATTGCTACCTAGTTTTACTCACTGAATGGTGCAGCCTCAGTCAAACTGAGACTTGTTGAAGACCTTAGCTTAAAAAGGCCAAGGTCTCCCATTTCATCCAGGGCCATCTCCAGTCATTTTCATGTGTATCTTGCCACTGGACCCAAATGGCTCTTAAGGGGAAAGTGAGGCAGGTGACCTTGCATAAAGGAGCATACATCTGGCCCCTAGTGACAGAGGATGATCAACAAAGCACTAAATTATCACCCGGTGGGGAGTAAGGGCCTTGACTTTCCATTTTGCTTTTATTGAGTCTAATTTGAATGGCCTCAGTTTTATGGGATTAAAAATTGCCTGTCTATTAGCCTCAAGGGCATCTCTATTCTATGGATTCCAAACCATAAATGCTCTGAGGCTAAGATTCTACATGGGATATATAGAAAGTAAGATTCAAGAGGGCACCTGGTGGTGGTACAGTGGAGAGAGTATCATGCTTAAAGTCAGAGAGATTCATCTTGCTGAGTTCAAATCCAGTCTCAGACCCTGGGCAAGTCACTTTACCCCATTTGCCTCAGTTTCCTTCTCTGTAAAATGATCTGGAGAAATAGCAAGCCACCCCAGTATCTTTTGCCAAGAAAATCCCAAATGAAGTCATGAAGCGTCAGACATGATTGAAAAAAAATGCTAAACAATGAAATGTCAGATGACTTGACTTTTCAATTGCTCCAAATTCATTTTCCTTCTGAGGGAGATGTTATGATTTTGGAGGACTTCAGGACCATGTGAAAAGGGAAAAGAAGTGCACTAATTGTGGATTAATCTGAACTCTTTATGCATTTTATTTCATTGTTGATAGCCTCTCTTGAGCCCTTCTATTTTTTTTCCAGCATCTGTAAGTGGTGAAATAAAGAAAGTGCTATCGAAGATGTGCATTAAAGAGAACTTGGATGGGATTTATATAGACTGAGGCACAAATATATCCAGAGGTTTTCCCAAATTAACTTCACATAACAAGCCAAAGAGAAAAGGAAACGTTTTGGACAGTCCTCAGAGCTGAACCCAACTTGTGTAAATAGAGCTTGGAGAAATGATCCATAGGTCACCCACATATTCCTTGAAGTCAGTTACATCCATATATGGCATCTTTAAGCTAGTTAAATACTAATAAACAGATTTATCTTTCCTTTATATAGGCCCAGAGGAACACTTAAGTAAACTTTGTCACTTCACAATTTCCTTCATTCTGACCTAGAAAATGGAGTTAAAACATCCAAGTATTAACTTGAATTCCCCAACAGTTCCCAAAGTACAGTCAATTCTCTTGACTCCAAACTACACCTACAAAAATAAATTTCAGAAAGCTGTGGAAATGGCAGGGAACTTCTCAATGTGCTGTTAATATGAGTATATTTTGAGTACTTAATAGAAAAGGACCTCAACTTTGGGGTGGTTGAGTAATTAAAAAGATATTTCCTTAATAATAACATACATTTAAGTAGTGTTTAATGGTTTATAGCACTTCACAATGTAATACTTTATACACTCTTTCAAAGCTTCCAATAATCCTTGAGGTATCCCTGATTATCCCTGTTATCCAAATGAAGAAAATGAAATTCAGAAAAAATCAAGCCATGGACTCCAGGTCACATAGCTAGGGAATGTCAGAGGCAGGATTTGAACCATACTCCCTCTCAAGAACCATTTGTCTATGAATTTTTTAGATTCAAATCACAATCTCAAGTAGTTTTGGAAAGCCCTGGAAAGCTCTTGAGAGAGACTGTTAATAAGACTGCCAACCCTGATAAAACAGAGCCAAAAAGTCTGGAGAAGGTTTGAAGAACTTTTAATGACACTCAAACACACACACAAAAATTAAACTTCCATATTTCCATCACCATCCAACACAATGAGCTTTCAATAAGTCCTAGAGAACCACAGTTCTCTGACACCCCCAGCCATGATGGATGACAAAGATGAAGGAGTCATGTGGCATCCCTTTGTTATTCATTCCTGTTTCCAAGAATATTAGCCCATTCTTCCTGACTCACATCATGTATTTTTTTTTCCCTTGTCTTCACAGTGCTTGTGCCTTTCAGAGGACAAAATAATGAATCAATTTGATCAATCAATTCAGTCTAACTGGCAGCTCAATGGGGAGAAGGGAGTGTGAGGAAGCATACTGTCTGAATTGACCGTTTGTTTCACTCACTTCCCCAGTGGACTCAGTCAAATCAGGAGCCCCATGTACACATAGCATATGTCTCCTATTTAGCCTCTGAGTTCTTGGGAGCAAGGATCTTTCCTCATTCTGTTTTGTTTTATTATTTTATCTAGCTTAGAATCGGTGCTCTTTGAACATTAAATGATAGCGATTGTCCAAACCTACTGTAATTATGATTTATTCTGCCTAAAAATGGATGAGAGTATTATTTGTTAAATAGAGTTATTTTATGTTGCATGTTTACATTTATCCAAAGAAATACAAATAGATTTGAAAGTACCTGTTATCTCCAGGGACCTTCATGGAAATGAGGTGCTGTGTCTCACAAGGCACTCTTGGCAAATGTAATTTGTAAAACAAAAAAATAATCCATATGGTGCACACCATCTCTCTCAGATGAAAAAAATAAGGCTTTCTGTGCTAAGGAGCCTTAGGGGATTCTAAAGTCAAATTGCAAGGAACAAATGTGCTATTTTAATTTTGGCCTCAAAACTTTGTTTCCTGGATTGGTCTCAATCTCAGCTAAAAAGCAACCTCCCAGCTAGAGAGCCCAGTTCTTTTTTACATCCCCATGCCTTCTAAAAACTCAACAGGACTCTGGGAGAAATTTTCATCCCTGGCCAATATGACCTTGAAGCAAGCAGGTGATCACAGTTAAGTGCAATGGAAACCCTGAGAAGTTCAGTAGGTGGGCGTAAACTTCCCACCCCTGGTGAATAGGAAATTTTCCCAGCCCTCCCTTGCCCTGGTTTCTTTGAGGCACCTGCTCCCACAATGGAAGGACCCATTATTGTTCAGCAGATGGTACTGTAGATCACCATAGACTTCCTAACAGCTGTGAAATGTGTATTTCATTCCTGACGCTTAGTATGGCAAGGACGTTACTGAAGTAAATTGAAAGCCTGCATCCAGCTAAGACAATTTGTCAGTCTTCATTATAGCAAGCTGTGTGGTAGCACCGCTGGAGTTAAGGGTCAGTGTGGCTTCCAATTAAAACTCCCTATTTAAGGCGGATTTATGTTTGGTCCATTTCAAAATACATCAGGCTGCAACTTATCATTTAGGCTGTCAAGTTAGAAGTCTTTCTTTTTCTTTTTCTTTTTTTTGTGTGTAAAGGACTTAAAGGCCATTAATTTAGTTTAAGATGTAAAGGTATTAATGAATGTGTTAAAAAAAAAATAGAATTGCAACTTCATCCAGATGTTTTCTTAACTTGCTGAACACATTCAAAAAGTGAATAATGTTTAGACACTCTTTGTCCCACGCATAGGGTATTTCTTCTTTTAATATGTTTACCATGGGAACACTGTGGTGAAAGGAAAGGACAGACTACTTTTTTTAGAGGACGCTCAAAATTCATGTGTTGGGAATTTTGAACAGAGCCCAAGTCATTTGGTGGGAGAGTTCCGTTAACTCAAAGCAAAACATAACTTCCTGTTCTTGAGAAGGGAAACACACACACATCCTTATCCATATATGCGAAATACATTCAAATCTCATGTGTAGCTTAAAAGCTTACATGCATGTGAGTTATTATCATTGTTATTATTGTTATTGATAAAGTTCAAGGACCTTGGACATCAAAAACAGTCTCTTGATATAACATTTGAATGATGTAAGCACAAATTAAGCAATAACATATGGAAGAAATTTCCCTTATCATACCTGTGGTTTAAAAAATTAAAGAGAAAAGGGGGGAAAAGGGATGGGCAAAGTAGATCCAAGGTCTTCTGGCCAAGTTAAATGGGAGGGGAAGGCCCCGAGATAACCTTTGCTTTACAAATGAGAGCAAGAGGGAGGAGAGTAGGAGAAAGAAAAAAACAGAATTTGTCTCCTGCCAAAGGGGACCTAAAAATATAAAATACAAAATGTCTTGACTAACAGATCTTTTGTTAAGATCTCTATCTTTAGCTTTCCTTTAATCTTTTTTTGGTTTTGTTTTGTTTTCACAAGGGCTCATTAACAGCTCCCTGGCCAGGTTTGGAGAACAATTAAATGCACCCAATGTTCCTTAATTCTTTTCTGATAACCTTATGTCCTCTTTCTCCACCTTCCCTTAGCACCTTCCTCTCAGTTCACCCCCAAATTGAAGTTTTGTTGGGTTAAATACAATCTACTTTAGTATATGCATTAGATCAGAAACCTATCTTTGCCAGAGAAACTGTTCCCTTCTGTTATTAGGATTCAGGTTTGTCCTAGGAGTTGTTAACCTGCAGTCTAAGATGCTACAGTGCCTCCCCAAAAGAATATAAATTTCTCAAGTGAAGCAATTGTTTAAGTTTTTAAAAAATCTTAGTCTTCCCAACTACCTGGCATATACTAAATCCTTAGTAAGTACTTACTAATTAATCAGTTGGGTACTGTTTGTAGATGTGTGAGAACTAGGTCCCTATCACCCCTAGATAAATAAGACTCTCTGTAGGGAGCTCAAAGCCTTTTCTAACCTTAGCCCTCTCTACCTTTCCACTTTCCAGTTTTTTAATGTTTCTTCCTCACTCTTTAAGCCAACAGTTCTTTTTTTTAACTTTTTATTTTCAAAACATATGCAAAGATATTTTCAACATTCACTCTTGTTAAACATTGTTCCAAATTTTTTCCCTCTTTTCCTTACCTTAGACAGCAAGTAATCCAATATATGTTAAACATGTGCAATTCTTCTATACCTATTTCCACAATTATCATGTTGCACAAGAAAAATCAGATCAAAAGGAGGGGGGAGATTAGAGCAAAGCAAGCAAGCAAATAACAAAACAAAGAATGAAAATGCTATGTTGTGATCTACACTCATTCCCCACAATTCTCTCTCTAGGTGCAGATAGGTTTCTCCATCACAAGAATCATCTCATTGATGAAAATAGCCACGTCCATCAGAATTGATCATTGAGGAATCTTGTTCCTGTGTACAATATTCTCCTGGTTCTGCTCACTTCATCAGCATCAGTTCATGTAAGTCTCTCCAGGCCCCTAAGAAATCATCCTGCTGATCGTTTCTTATAGCGCAATAATATTCCATAACATTCATATACCACAATTTATTCATCCAATTGATGAGCATCCACTCAGTTTCTAGTTCCTTGTCACTACAAAAAGGCCTGCCACAAATGTTTTTGCACATGGGGTCCCTTTGCCTCCTTTAAGATCTCTTTGGAATACGGGCCTAGTAGAGACATGGCTGGATCAAAGGGCACAGTTTGATAGCCCTTTGGGCATAGTTCTATATTGCTCTTCAGAATGGTTGGATCAGTTCACAATTCTATCAATAATGTATTAGTGTTCCACTTTCCCACATCCCCTCCAACATTTATAATTATCTTTTCTGTCATCTTAGCCAATCTGAGAGGTATGTAGTGGTACCTCAGAGTTGTCTTAATTTGCATTTCTCTGATTAATAGTGATTTAGAGCATTTTTTCATATAACTAGAAATGGTTTTAATTTCTTCATCTGAAAATTGTCTGTTCATATCCTTTATAAGCCAGCCCTTCTGATAGTTTCTGCTTTTTCCTCTCTGAGGATATTTTCTCTATATCCCAATACCAGGTACTTCCCTGACTGTCTTACAACATTCCCTACTCATCTCTGCTTCATGGATTCCTTTAAATTCTATCTAAAAGCCCAACTTCTATAATAAACTTTTCCAAATCCCTTTAAAGCTAGTATCTTCCTTCTTGAGGGATTGTCCTAAATAGATCTTGTTTGTATATAGCTGTTTTATAGTGTCTCCTCCTTCAGATTTTGAGTTCCTTAAAAGTAGGAACTGTCTTTTTACTTTTCCTCATATTCTCAAGGCTCAGCACATTGGAGGTGTTTAATAAATGTTTGTTGACTGAGAAGATAATGAAGGAATGCTGGAAGCCAAATCCCTTAGTAGGACACTGTCAGGAGAATTTTTTAGGATTTGTTTTGAACCAAAGGTGATCTAGGAATGCTGACAACTTTTATGGTATTCTCTACCTTAGTTTTCATTCCCTAAACACTACTCAATCAATCAACAAACATTTATTAAGCTTCTACTGTGTGGTCAACACTGTGCAAAACTTTAAGGACACAAACCAGAGCTTGCATCTTAACCCAGGAATTGTTAAGCTAAGGCCTATGTAGTCTGTAGATACATTCCAAAAGTCTATAAACTTGGATGAGAGGGGGGAAAACTGCAGCTTTATTTTCCTTAACCTCTAACTGAAAGTTAGCATTTCTATCAATTATGAATGGAGGCTACAAAACACCACTTTGAGAACAGGTTCCATAGACTTCACCAAACTGATAAAGGGCACAAAAAGAAATTGGGAGGGAGGGGGATATAGAGACAGAGAAACAGAGACACAGAAAGAAACACATAGAAAGAGAGGGAGATAGAGAAACAGAGAATGATAGAGAGATAGAGACAGATAGAGAGCTATAGAGAGACCCACAGAGAAAAACAGAGAAAGAAAGAGAGAGACAGAGAGACAGAGAAAGAAATTGAACAAAATAAAATTCAGAGCTTCTGATCTAAGCCTTGGCATGGGTAAGTGGGGGAGAAAGGGCGAAATACTAAAAGAGGCCTTTTTTTCCGACTAGGAGAACAGTAGTATAATCACAAAACCACTGCACTTGAAATCAGAAAAGAGAGGTTCAAATCTTAGCTCTAACATTCTAACCTCTCACAAGCAGTTTGCACATCTAAAATGGGTCAGCACTTGCACAATCTCTAGTGCAAGGTTGTACTGACAATCAAGTGCTGTAATAGGCATTAATTGATAGACAATTTGTAAACCTTAAAGTTGTTTGTTTGTTCTTGTCCAGCCATTTTTGTCATGTCTGATTCTTTGTGACACCATGTGGGTTTGTTTTTTGTTTTTTGTTTGTTTTTTTTTTTTTCAGCAAAAACGCTGGAGTGGTTTGTTTGCCATTTCCTTCTCCAGCTCATTTTATAGATGAGGAACTGAAGCAAACAGGGTGAAGTGACTTGCCCGGCAGTGATCTTATAAACTAATAAGTATCTGAGGCCAGAGTTGAACTCAGGAAGAGGAGTCTTCCTGACTTCTGACCTGGCATTGTATACACTACGGTGTACCACCCATAAATCTATAAGACATGCCTGCCATTTAAATAGGGCTTTAAGATTTGCATAGCAAAACACCCTATAAATGTTAAAACCTTATCATGATCCTATGAGGGAGATTGTTATTTTCCCCAGCAGACTGAGACTGGAAGAGTCCCTGTTTCTAAGTGATTTACCTAGTGTCACATGGCTAGTAAGTGTCAGTGGTAGGATTTGAATACAGGTCTTCCTGACTCCCAAGACCAAGCTCTAACCAGTGAACCATCTGAATGCCTAAACCATAGCACTCTATTGGTATAAAGGAACTTCAGGCATAAAGTTCAATCCTGTTTCTCTTACAGATAAAATAGTTTAGGTCCAGAGACATTAAATAACTTGCCCACGAGGTCACATGATCTGCTACTTGGTAGAGCCAGGATTTAAATTCAGGTCTTGGGCAGTAGGTCTTGCAGTTGATAGTGTACTAACAAACCCTGAATTCAGAGGATTTAAA
This sequence comes from Sminthopsis crassicaudata, assembly GCF_048593235.1. Taxonomy (NCBI): domain Eukaryota; kingdom Metazoa; phylum Chordata; class Mammalia; order Dasyuromorphia; family Dasyuridae; genus Sminthopsis; species Sminthopsis crassicaudata. The sequence continues at coordinate 68,725,197 of NC_133621.1, read as the reverse complement.
ATCCAGCCTCTGACAGTTACTAGATAGGTGGACAAGTCAGTCACTTAACCCTGTTTGCCTCAATTTCTTTATCTGAAAAATGAGCTTGGAAAAAAAATGGCAAACCACTCCCATATCCTTGCCAAGAAAACCTCCCAAAAAGGGTCATAAAGAGTTAAATGAGACTTAAAAAACAATCAAAATATGTGATTCTTAATTTGCCATTCTTTCTATTGTTATATACTATTGTCTCCCGGATGAATTATCCAGCAGAGAATTAGAGCCATCATTTCCATCAATAAACCCAAGGGCTGAGCCATGAGGTATAACGTATAAGAGGCCTGCAAGGCTCCTAAAATAGGAAAAATGATTTCAAAAGTCTGTTCTCTTTCTGGAAAAGCGTGTTCTGGCTCTCCGACTGCTTTACCATGAGAACATAAATATGTTAAGTAAGCAAACATACAAAGAAACAAAACCCAGCCTGACTAGTCTCCAGTACTCAGGCAATCCTCAGGGGTCATTACAGGACTGTGGGCAAGAAAACCCTACCTTCAGGATGCTGTATTTGCAAAAGCCAAGTTTTTTGGAGAGGGAACAGAGAGAGAAGTGAAGGATGCTGGGAAAGAGTGTGTGTATCTGTGTGTGTTTCAGCACAAAATGAGTCTAATTTCCCTTTTAAGGTGAGGTTTTGCATTAAAAAATCCATTGAGATAAAACTGAGCCCTACCCTGAGCCAGTGATCAAAGAACTTTTCAAAGGCTTTTTTTCAAAGTTTGTCACCAAATAAAGTTTTCAGTCAGAACTATCTTAATAGGGAGTTGAGCCAGATACATTCAGTAAGAATAGAAAATGCTTTGGCCAGTCAGTTTTTTGTTTTTTTTTTTTTTTCTGTCCAGGCAGAGGAAATGAGTCAGCCGATTAGAGGTACAGAAGTGGAGGATATCGCTGGGCATTACCCTGCCCAAGACCCAAGAGAGCAGTTGGGTTTCTGAGTTATCAGCACCAAACTGTCTCATCAATCTAGGTTTTAGCAGGAATTCAATGGCAGGACTGCAAGATGAAAGCAGGAATGAAGCAGGGATGCCTGTGGCACAATCTTCCCAGCAACTGGGAGACCCAAAGAAGAATGAGGTACGTTGGTAATAAAAGTACCTGGAAAAGCTAGAAATTGGCTTTTCCTACAGCATGATCTTGATAAACAACACAGATCATTGTCTTAATATCTGCTTCTGATTGATAAGTGTAGCTGGAAAATGTGCTTCAGAAGATAAAGGAGCAGTTTGGCTAACTGTGGGGCACACTAAAGCATCCATGAAGACCCCGGGTAGGTTTTATCTCACGAATACTTTTCCATACCCTTCACTTCTTTTTTTGTTTCCTGGACAAAGAACTTGTTCACAAACACAGCCTTCTGAAGCTAGGGTATTCTTACCCAGTTTCATAATAACCCTAGAGAGTCATTCCATTAAAAATAAAGAAATCAGAGGAAAATTTCCAACTCTGTAACCTATCAAGGAGAAATGTTTACACTATGGTAGGTACTAAGGCTTCAGGAACACAGGTATATAAATCTAATACCCTGAGCAGTTGGATCTCAAAGACCTTCTCACCTCTCTCTGTGTGTCTCTGCCTCTCTGTCTCTCAGGAAATACCTTTTTTTCAAAGATATTGCAAAAACAAATGTACCAGCATTTTTTTCTCCAAAACCCTGGGGTGAAGGGAGGGATAATTTTCTTTTACAGGCTCTTTCCTACAAAGCATTGATCCCACCAAGTTTATATATAGATGTGGCAGTCATGTTGAATAAATCCTTATCTCACCTTCTCTGGCTCAGATCCAAAAGGTCATTCTCAAGGTTCTTGGGATACTGGTACTGGGTTGGCTACAAAAATCCAGCTTGGATTCACATTCCTCTGATATTTCAAAGATCAAAGATTAAAGACTTCAGTTCATTCACGTAGAACTGAAAATAACTAACCCAGAACTAAGAGACAGAGTTCCATTTCTTAAGACTTCTTGATCTGAATGGATAGAAAGATTCCAAGGTTCTTTCTCTTACACTGGACACCATGAGTAAAAGTTCAACCATAGAGTAGCCAAAAGAATTGAGGCAAGAAAAACGCCATCTTTTCTTTTAAAAAAATTTTAGGTTATATATGTACATTAATTTTTTTCAGAACAAAAGGGAAAAAACATAAAAAAGAAAAAAAAAACAGAAGAAAAAAAAGATAAAAATAATATACTTCAGTGTCCATAGTTTTCTCTCTGGGTGTTGATGGCATTTTCCATCCAAAGTTTATTGTAATTGCCTTGGATCACTGAATTGCTGAGAACTAAGTTTATCATAATTGATTATCACATTATCTTGTAACTAGGAACAGTGATCTGGTTCTGCTCATTTCACTCAGAATCAGTTTATGTGAGTCTCTCTGGGATTTTCTGAAGTCAGTCTGCTCAATATTTGTTATAGAACAATAATATTGCATTACATGCATATACCATAACTTATTCAGCCTTTCCCCAGCTGATAGGCATCCATGAATTTCCGATTCCTTGCCACTACAGAAAGAGCTACTACTAACATTTTTGTAGATGTGGGTCCTTTTCCTTCTTTCTTGATTTCTTTGGGATACAGACCAAGAAGTAGCACTTCTGGATCAAAGCCTATGCTCAGTTTTTCATCTTTTTTATAGGAAAAAAATACCTAGGAAATACCAAGACCTAGGGAACTTGAGTAATTTCCCATGGTTGAACAAGAAGAGACAGAGTGGGGAAAAAAGAAGTGACAGAGGGAATATTTGAACACAGGTCTTCAGACACTAGAACCAAAACTCTTTTCAAAGTTCAGATCCTTAGCTAAACTTTTGAAGGAATAGAGATGTAAGAGTTACATCTAAGCCACTTTTCAGTATTCACATTGTTGGTTTCTGATTCCTCTGTCAGCACAAGAATAAAGCAAGAATGTGGAAGAATTAAGAATTTTATAAGTGATTGACCTCTTCCATATATCATGACTTCTTCTTGGGCTGATTCCAGTATTGGAGGAAGGTCCCTATTGATGATTTAGTATCTTTGATCCAAACCAGATTTTTCTCATTGGGATTTGAGTTGGTAAGATTTATATCCTACAAGAAAGATCTGGAGGCTTTTTTTTAAGTTAAAGAACACAGTTCAGGACATGAGAAAGAAAGTAGTAAAAAGACAATAAAATACTAATGATAGAAAAGGTAAGCAAAGTCATCTTAATAGAGTGTTCAGTGAAGAGGGTAGGAGAAAAGCTGCTTGTCTGATGATTCATAAACACACTTCCAAAACTATGAGCAAATCTGTTTTCTTTCTATCCCCATACCCAGATAAACTTAGAAATTTGTATTTTGGTGGTAAAATAAAAGTCTGCTGTCAAGGCTCTTGTTATTCTGAGTATTTGGCTATATTATTCAGGTCAAATCATCAGTGCAAATACACATGGTACAGTAGAAAGAACACTGAATTTGGATTCATAGATCCCTAATTCAAATCCCAATGTTCTCACTTAATAACTGGATGATCATAGCAAAATGACTTGCCCATCTTGGGTCTCAATTTCTTAATCAGTAAAATGAGATAATTAAGCTAGATAGCCTTCATATCTATAATCCTATGCTCCACAAGTATATGAAGACCATCATGATGCTTTACTACTCCCATAGCTTTATCATATATCATCTATGTAGATTATTTCAAAAATTTTATGCCTTACTCCTGACTACAAATATCTATTCTTCCATTTCCAACTACTTACTGAAATTTTCCATCTAGCTATTAATCAACAAGCATTTGTTAGTTTGCATTTTGGGTCTGGAATCAGGAACACTCAACTTTTTGAGTTCAAAATCCAGTCACAGATACTAGCTGAGTGACATTGGGCAAGTCACCTAACCCTGTTTGCTTCAGTTTCCTCATTTATAAGTGAATTGGAGGAGGAAATGGCAAACCACTCTTATATCATTACCAAGAAACCCCCAATTGTGTCACAAAGTGCCAAATATGACAGGAAAACAACTGAATAAATTATGTGACCTACACTGTGCTAAATACTGATAACACCAAGAAAGTTAAAATAATAATAATAATAATAATAATAATCCCTGCACTCAAGGAGCTCACAGTTTACTAGGGCTGATACCACAGAAACTACTGTGCAAACACAGACATTTATAGGATAAATACCTCCTTCCTTCTTCCCCCACCAGGGTAGGCACTAATGTTAAGGGGAATCAGAAAGTGCTTATAAAAAGTGAGATTTTAACTGGTACTTAATGGAAGCCAAGAGACAGATAAGGAGGGGGAGATTGTAGGCATGTAAAGTCCTGGAAATTCCAACCAGTAAAAAAATGCCTGGAATCAGGAGATGGAATGTCTTGTTTGAGAGGCAGTAAGGCAGCCAGTGCCGCTGGATCCCAGATTATATGGAAGTAAATAAGGTGTAAAAAGATTGGAAAAGTGGTCATGGGCCAGATTATAAGGGACTTTGAATGCCAAACACAGGATTTTCTATTTGGTCATAAAGGTTGATAAGGAACATTTCTAGGAGCTTAATGATCAGACCTGCTCTTAAGGAAGATCAATTTTTACAACAGAATGGAGGGCAGGTGGAGTGAAAGGGATTGAGGACCAGAGATCAATCAATCAGTAGGTTGTTGCAATAATTCAGGTGTGAGGTGATAAGAGCCTGCACCACGGCAGTAGTAGGATCAGAGGAAAGAAGGAGATGTGTATGAGAGATGGTATGAAAGTAAGATTGACAAGACTTGGCAACAAATTGAATATAGAGGGTGAGAAAGAGTGAGAATGGGAGAATAATACTTCAGTCATGAGCCCTGATGACTAGAAGGATGGTGGTAGCCTTCACAGTAATTGAAAAGTTAGGAAGATGACAAAGCTGTGGGGAAAAGGCAATGAATGTTGAGTTAAAGTACACTGCTAAATACAGTATATCCAAAAAATGAATGCATTATCTGATCTCCAAAATTATACCTCCCCCTTCAATCCAATCAGCATTTCAATTCAGTTAAACCAATATTAATTAAGCACCTACTATGTGCCAGGTATCATTCTTCTATTTCTGTTAATGATGCTATCCTCCAATCTGACTGATATTTTCTTATGCCTCATTCCATACCCACACACACATATACCCCATCATTCGTCAAGTCCTATTGATTCTTCTGTCTTTCTGTAATGTCTCTGGAATCAAGCTCTCTACTTCCACTGTCACTTTTCAAATTATGGGAAAAGTCATCATCTTTCTAATCATTTCACTTCCCCACTCAAAAAACTGTAGTCCCCAGTGCCTGCCAAATGAAGCATATAGTTCTTAGCCCAGTTATCAAGGTCTTCTAGGTGTGTGTGTGTGTGTGTGTGTGTGTGTGTGTGTGTGTGTGTGTGTATGTGTGTCTATGTGTGTGATATATATGCACAGGTAATTAAACTCTACCTATGCTTTCTTTGAATTCAAAGATTTGTTCTCCGATGGTCAAAGATGTGTATCAGTCTGTCCTTAGATTCCACCCATTGATTTTTCATGAAATCTAAAATAAAATTATGAGTTCTTCCCAAATTTTCCATCACTTCTACATCAAAAAATAACTCTTCCTCAGTAATAAGCATTGTCCAAAATAGCAGGAAATAAATAAGGAAAAAAAGCATTTTGTGTGTCACATACTATGCTAAGCACTTTACTAGCCTTCTCTTTGCTTACTCTTCTGTTTCAAGGATCCAAATATCACAAAGGCAAATCAAGAATTTCTCAGTTGCTCTGATCATAATAGAATGCCAACAAATGTGTGGATAATTCTGGCTACCCATCAAGTATTATAAATGATCCATTTGTGTACTGCCAGATACTAACAGTATCAGTAACATCTCTTAAGCATGCATATATTCATTGAATTTAATTCAAGGCAGCCAGGTAGAAAAGTGGATAGTGTTGAACTTGGAATGAAGAAGAGGTCAAATTTGGTCACTAACACTTAGTAGCTGTGTGACCCTGAGCAACTCCTCTCTTCATCTGTAAAATGCCACCACCATCCTAGAATTATTGTGAAGATCAAATAAGATAATATTTGTAAATTTTTTTTCCCAAATCTGAATTTGCTAGTTAAGTACTAGTCATTATTTATAGATAATTGACTCTTTATTCTTTAAAGCCCATATATGGGAAGCTTATATAAAGAATATATTCAGTGGTAGCCACTTATTTCTAAAACTGTTAAATGCCTTTCAAAGCCTCAGATATGTTATCTGATAGAATCCAATATGGAATATGAAAAAATAGCTTTATTTTTAAATAGTAGAGTATAGTAGTGGTATATAGTATAGCACTTACTATGTGCCAGGCACTATGCTAAGTATTTTACAATTGTTATCTCATTTAATCCTCATAGCAAGTTTGGGAGTCAGATGCTATTATTAATCTCATTTTGCAGATGAGAAAACTGAGACAAACAGGGTTAAGTGACTTGTTCAGGATAATGCAGCTAGTAATTATCCAATAAAATATTTTAACTCAAGAATTTATATAATATTTATATAATATTACTATTACAATTACTACTTCTGCTGCTGCTGCTATTGTTACCACTATCATCACTACTACTATTATTACTACTACTACCTTCCTCACAGAAAATAAGCATGAGGAAAATATTTTGTATGCTATGTAGGTGAAATGCTATCATTTCTAGTTGTATGTTTCCTGCCTTGTGATATTCATCTTATTTACAAATCACTCCCTGGCCTCTGTCAGCATCTGTGAAATCTCCAGTTATTGACCTGTTGCCCCAAATTCACTTTAATACATCTTGTTTAAACAGTCTCTTCCTTTTTTCCTGAAAGTTCCAACCCTTGACTTTCTGTTCCATTCCCAGAATCTCCTACTAGTCGTGATGCCAGAAGTGCTTCAGTACTCTAATGTACCTGTGATCTCCTAAATATAGGAACTGCCTCCAATAGCATTGACCATAACCCATAATCCATGTTGTAACCTATAACCCATCATCTTGTCCAGATGCTGCCATGATCCCTCCACAGGAGGTTAACCCATGCTACGAGACTTCTAATTATTTGGACAATCCTGGAGATTCACTGAAGAAAACAAGAGGAAGAACATTTGTTAAGTGCCTTGTATGTTCTGTGCCTTCTACAGTGATAAGCACTTTATTAATGTTATCTTATTTGATCCTCAAAATAACCCTGGAAAGTATGTGTTATTTTTAATCCTCATTTTAAAGTTGAAGAAACCGAGGCATATGGGAGTTAAATGACTTGTCCAGAGTTAGATACTATTTGAGTTCAAATTTGAATTTAGATCTTCCTACTTCCAGGCCCTGTACTCTGTCCACTGTACTACATGTCTCCACTATTCATCGTTTCATAAGTTACCTTTTATTCTTGCTATGTGACGAATTCAACTTTCCTTTTTCCTATCATGTACCTCTCTAATGATATCCTATATACCAGTTCTCATGAGCAATTTGTAAGATGCTACAGCTTAATCATAAATATCATTCAGTGAACAACCATTTATTAAGCTCTTCCATGTTCCTGGTATGATGATAAGTGCCGAGGGTATGAAGAGGAACCAAAAAGAGCGCTTATTCTGAATGAGCCCCCAGCTCTTTTCCAATGTTCTCTAGGTGACTTTCGATTTTAATTCTGCAAACACTGTAGCATTCTGTAACTTGAAGCCAAAGAGTTTCTCTGGAGGAACATTGTTCCAAAGACAAGCCTTCCTTTGAAGAAGAAGCTGGAAAACAACAGTTTCTCTAAAAGCAATCCAAATTGCTCTCATCCCTTTCATCTCTTGGCCATGCTAGTTACATTGTCTATCCAATAGTTTGCGAAGGCTCTAGTTCTTTGTATGTGTCACCTATCCAGTTGCAGATTATAGTTTGAATGATGGGTATTTTCCATTCACTTTTTTTTCCTTATGTAGGTAGTTAAGCCAATTTTTTTTAAAGTACAGATTCGGGAGGCAAGCTGGCATAGGAGCTAAAGTCTTGGACTTTAACTCAGGAAGAACTGAAATTGAATCTCATTTCAGGTACAGTATTGTGAATTTGGGCTGTCACTTAATAGGTCTCAGTCTCAGTTTCCTTATCTATAAAGTTGGGATAATAATATAGTTATATCCTTTCCACATCTGGAGGATGGGGGTGGGTAAAGGGAGCGGTGCCATCTTCCCTCCCTCCAATAAATCTGCCAAAAAAAATGGCCTTCTCTTGGTATCAGAGAGTATCTTAATTATCATAGTATTAAAATATATTTTTAGGGGCAGCCAGGCGGCACAGTGGATAGAACACCAGCCCTGAAGTCAGGAGGATCTGAGTTCAAATATGACCTTAGACACTTAACACTTCCTAGCTGTATGACCCTAAGCAAGTTGCTTAACCCCAATTGCCTCAGCAAAAAATAAAATAAAATAAAATAGCTTGAATAAGCATTATCTTAGGGACAGAAACAACTACACCCAGAGAAGGAACACTGGGAAGTGAATGTAAAATATTAGCACTACTGTCTATCTACCCAGTTACTTATACCTTTGGAACCCAATACTTAATATGCAACAAGAAAATTGGATTTACACTCATATATTGTATCTAGGTTATACTGTAACACATGTAAAATTATGGGATTGCCTGTCATCTAGGGGAAGGAGTAGAGGGAGGGAGGGGAAAATCTGGAAAAATGAATACAAAGGATAATGTTATAAAAAAATTACTCATGCATATATACTGTCAAAAATTTATAATTATAAAATTAATAAAAAAGATAAAAATATAAAAAATAAGCATTATCATAAAAATAATTTTAATCTTTTAAAAATTTTACTAATTATATTTATCAATTAATTATTAATTATATGGTTTATATGATATACTTTATTATGCTATTAAAAGATAATTTTAATCTTTTAATATGAAATATTTTATACATATATATATATACACATATAATGCATTTCTGAGTTTCTAAGCTTTTTTTGTCATTTATCAGTCTTATTGTCTGTGGCTTCCACAAAACTCCCCAAATATCCCCATTTAATTTCTTATGCAACATATTGCAGCTATTTCAATGTGGAAGGGATAACTCTTTCTGTTGGACCTTCTTTGTGATTGAGAAAAACACTTTTAGTGAGCATACTTCTCTCTGTTTTATGCCTCATTTGATATTAATAATCAAAGGGTTACTGAAGAGAGTTATCTCTGTTGTTATATCTCTAAAGGAATCTTGCATGATTTTGACATACATGGAGCAGACACATTGTTGGAAAAAAAGATTTTAATTTGGTGTTTGCTTTACAGAATAAAATGCATTTTTCAAGTCAAACAAAAGTACAATAGAATCTTGTATTCTCTACACCTTTCAGTCAACTGTGACGATAAAGATGGAGACTGGCAGCATGTTTTCTTTTTATTAAATTTTTGTTAAAACTACCTCTTCTTCTAACCTTCTTTAAAGAAGTCTTCAAATAATATGTAGGTGAGTCATAAAAAAATTTGTAGCAATGGAAAAATAGGCATATGGGTCAGTCATTATCAACATTCTCTGATGGCATAGATTCAAAATGTGGAATGAGTCATTTAGATAATACAGGAATTTGTTTTGCTTGACTATTTATATGATGTAAGCATTTGAATTGTGTTTTTCTTTTCCAATGGGGAGAGAAGAAATGTAGAGAAAAAATAGATTCTATTATCTGATAAAAATTGTCAAAATTTAAAAGATATTTTTTATCATTTTTTAAGGATCACACCCTTATACCTTGTTGATCCAATATATATCTCCTCTTTGTGTTCTTCGTCTACTCCAGTTATGGTACCCATTTTTGTTTACTTTACTCCCATTTTAATTTTTCCATGTAACACACTGATGACTGTGACATCATCATGTGACATTCAAGTTAAAAAAATATGGATCTGCTTTCATAGATGATGGGAAAGTTTGTGATTTAAAAAAAATCTTTTCTGACTCTCTCTGGTTTTTATCTGTTTATTGTCCTCTGTCCAATTTCATTCTTAAATGTCATGGGAATGTCTTTCTTTGGTAGCTTAATTTGACTTTAGATGTGTGACTAAATATCACTAGGGAATAGAACTTCATTTATGCTGAAGAATAACTGGAAGAATAACTGGTTTGCCTTCATCTTAGGTTATGATGATAATGGATAAATATAAATTTTGTGTCCTGGAAATTGCCCTTTCTACATATTTCCCTATTCCCTTTCTTTTTTTTAGGGAGAACCATGCCCTTCTTTTCCCTGAGTTAGATTTGGAAATGTTTTTTTAACCTCTGCCCCATAGAGCACAGGAGAGTAAAGAGGGAGATTTGGGGATATCCATAGTACCAGCAAGTATGTGCATTGCCCAGTCCATTACTAAAAGTCCCCTTTACTACTGGGTAATGCCCAGGAAATATTTTCTGGGGCCAATCTATATTACTGCAAAAGAATTAGAACATAGAATAACATCCTGATTTAGAGATCATATCTGAATCTAGAAAAGAGTTTTCAAACAACATCAGTTTTCCAATCAGCTGGTTGACTTTTCAGTCAACAAAGTGAACAGGGTAGAAGTAACTTAGGCTGGGAAAGAAGCCAACAGATATATGAAGCCCAAAGATCATAGGAAGTTGTAGGATGGCCTCCAGAAGGATAGTAGTGGTGACTAAAAGAGGTGATTCTTAATTCTTACTCTCCTTTCAATATTCCAATCTTTCACTGTTGTAAGGTACCCAAAAAGTCCCATACTTTAATTTCTTAAAGAATGATACATTTTGTTTTGATACACTAAATACTCCCCAAAAATCAACTAAAAAGAAAACATTCTTTACAAAGCACATTCCTTGAAAAGCATAAAATCAATCATGAACAGAAGTGAAACATGTGTTCTTTAACTTTTGTGTAATATTAACACTTTTCATTGTATTTGACTAGAATTTTGGTGCCACTCCACATTAATTTTATTTGCATTGTCAGTTATTTGAATATATTGTTCATTTGAATCATTTCTTCACTCTGTATCATTTTATACAAGTCTTCTTTTGTTTTTCTAACATATCCACATTTTTAAATTCCCTGTGGAACAGTAATATTCCTTTACTATGTATACCATGAGTTTTTCCTCCCTTTTTAATCCCTTTCCCAGACCTTGGACACATGATTTTTTTCTAGTTTTTAATATCATAGACAATTCTATTATAAACATTTTTATATTATGGGTGCTCTTTTTTTGCTATCAAAAACTTGGGTTATAGTCCCAAGACAAGATTTTTGGAATCAAGAGGTATGAGCAATTTCAAAAATTTCTTGCATAATTCCAAATTGGTTTGCAAAAATGTCTTAAACCAAATAATAAATCCATCATGAGTGAATAAATATGTTTTCTTTCCCTTAGTCTCCTAATTTTTCCAACTTTCAAAATCTTTGGGGATATACTAGGTGTGAGGTGATGCCTCAGGGCTACTTCAATTTTCATATATCCAATTATTATTATTATTATTATTTTTGTTGTTGTTGTTGTTGTTATTGTTATTACTGAGGCAATTGGGGTTAAGTGACTTACCCAGGGTCACACAGCTAGGAAGTGTTAAGTGTCTGAGGTCAGACTTGAACTCAGGTCCTCCTGATTTCAGGGCTGGTTCTCTATACACTATACCACTTAGCTGTCCCACATCTCCAATTATTCATAAGTGTGAGCAATTTAAGACTATTTATTAATTGATTTCTTCTCTTGAAAACTGTTCAGTCTTATAAAGGGATTGGACTTGTGATTTCATTCACATAAAAAGCCCTCAGGTGAGAAAGCTTCCTCTACTAAAGTATGTTTGCAACTTCCCTACTTTATATGGTCTTGGAGAATTACCTCAGTCTTTGAAGTTGAGTGACTTTCTCACATAATCTGTAGAGCTGAATTCTTCTGCATAGTTTTCAAAGTTTTTTTTTTTCAAACAGTGTGTGTCTGACCGACCATATCAATCACCTTGGTTGGAGATGGACCTACCCCTCTCTGGTGACCTGGTATACCTACTTCAGTTTGATTGTAGCCTTTGCAAGTTGAAGAATTTACCATTATTGTGGTAGCTAACTTGAATGCTATGTTTGTCCTCATTGAAGGCATTTGACATCATGGCTGAAAACATCATGCTAAAAAGCATGGGAGCAAACATACAGCCTTGTTTCACTCCACTGATGAAATGGAGAAAGCTTAAGATCATTGTCCATTGTCCAGAACCTGGACAACCAACCATTTATATTAGTCTATTCTATAACGGTCTATACTTTTCTCTGATTTTAGTATAAGGACCCAATCTTTCTCATAAAGAGCTTTGGTAAAGGACTTTCTGAAACAGTTTACATGGTGGAGTTTAGTTCTTCTTTAAATGTCTGATAGAATTAACTTATAGAACATTTGGACCTATGCTTTTCCTTGGAATTAACTGGAGTATTTTGAATGCATTTAAGAAATCGGATGTTTAGAATCTCTATTTTCTGTTCTATTACTCCAAGTCATTTTTGTTTTGTTTTGTACATATTCATCCATTTCATTCTTTTTTATTATTATTATTTTGTTGCCTTATCAGATGTGGTACTTTCTTTTTTTTTTTTTTTTCATTTTCTCACTATTGCACATTTTTGTTTCTTGCTATTTTTTATTTTTTCATAAACAGTGATATTTTCTTTAATTTTAACAAACAAGGATTTTATTTTTATTGTCTAGTCTTTTAAAAAAGAGTGGAGAAAATGTTAACAGAGATGATTAAATTTAAACATTTATTTGGATACCTTTTTTTTCTTTTAAAGCCAGCTGCTAAATGTTTACTAACATATTCCTGTTTCCCTTTCCTTTTTTCATTAAAACTTTTTATTTTGTGTTTTATTTTCAAAACTTATGTGTAGATAATTTTCAACATGCATCCTTGCAAAGCCTTGTGTTCCAAATGTTTTCCCTCCCTTCCCCTCACCTCATCCCCTAGACAATAAGTAATCCAATATATGTTAAACATTTGCAGTTCATATATATATACATATATATATATATATATATATGTATATATATATATATATATATCCACAATTATGCTGCAGAAGAAAAATCAGATCAAAAAGGAAAAAAAAATAGACAGAAAACAAAATGCAAACAAACAATAACAAAAAAGTAAAAATACAATGTTGTGATCCATACTTAGCCTCACAATCCTCTCACTGGGTACAGATGGCTTTCTTCATCATAAGGCCATTGGAATTGGCCTAAATCACCTCACTTTTGTAAAGAGTCAGATTCTTCACAATTGATTGTCGTATGATCTTCTTGTTGCTGTGTACACTCTTCTTCTGGTTCTACTCACTTCACTTAGCATCAGTTCATGTAAGTCTCTCCAGGCCTTTCTGAAATCATCCTGCTGCTTGTTTCTTATAGAACAATATTATTCCATATCAAAACATATCAAAGCCATTCTCCAACTGATTGGCATCTACTCAGTTTCCAGTTTCTTACCACTACAAAAAGAGTTCCTACAAACACTTTTGCACATGTGCGTCCTTTCCCCTTTTTTATGATTTTTTTGGGATGCAGGCATAACTTTACCAACAAGTATGTGTCCCAGTTTTCCCACATCTCCGCCAATATTCTTTTCCTATCATCTTATCTTGCTATTTTTTTTTATTTTAAAGTTAATTTTCCTCTTTTTATTATATTTGCTAATGGTTCTTAAATTTGTTGATTTTTCCAAATATAGCTTTGTATTTTGCTTAACAAGTCTTGTTTTCAATTCTCTTTTTTCCTTTCATTTTCAAAATTTCTACTTTTTTTCCTCATTGGAAATAATTTGTTTGATTTTCTAAGTTTTGGGAGATTGTATTTATTCTCCATTCATTATTTTCCCCTTTTCTTTCCTTTTAAGTATGAGAATTCAGAGAGATGACTTTTTTTGTGCAAGAACTGCATTAGTTACAAACCATAAAATTTCATGTTTTCCTTTTGTTGTTTTTTTTAATTATCCTTATTCTGATTTGTCCTTTGACTTATTCTTTACTTAGAATTACATTGTTTAGTTTCCATTTAAGTATGTCTTTTGCTAACATTTTCCTTGTCTGTTACAATAATTATTGTATTTTGGTGTAATTATTCTTTATATAACAAAGGATCAGTTTTTGAAAAAAAAAAGTATAATGTGTTGCTAACAAATGACTATATTCATCAAAATTCAATTAATACAAAATTTCTAGCATATCCATTTTTTCTAATGTGTCTTAGTCCTTAATTTATTTTTAATTTATCTGTTAAATTTGCCTAAGTTTAAAAGAGGTACTTTGAAACATTCTATTATTGTCATTCTATCAAGATTTTCAATTATATATTTTTTCATCTGACATTGTATGTAGTGCACATATATTTAAAATTGTTATTGCTTCATTATCTAAGATGCATTTCATCTTAATCTAATTTTTCTGCTTATTTCTTTCAAGCATTTTAATATGTATTTTAATATTCCTTTGAGGACATGAAGAACAGATTTTTTTTTGGGGGGGAGTCCGTGAAAGCACAATAAATTCTACTCTAACCCATTACTTTAACTTTACATCAAACTTTGTTTTAAACATCTTATTTTCAGGTCATTGAATTCATCTGAGTATACAAAATTGAAAAATTACTCTAATGCATAATATAAGGCAGGAGCGGGATGTGGATACAAAGAAGAATGTACACACAGGGAAATGAACAAATGTGTAAGAGCATTCAATGGTCACAAAGAGCATGAATGGAGAAATTCAAGGAGGGAAGGAGTACTTCCATCTAGAGAAAGTCACAAAAGATCTTATGGAACTTGTGAAAGCCTTTGTCCACTAAATATAAATTTAACAAATTCCTTCTCAGGCACTAGAAATAGTTGGGAAGTAGTTATGGGGAAGAGGAGTTCTATGGGTGTGTAAAGAACAGAAACAGGAAAATTTACCCTTTGGGAAGGGTAAATTATCTAATTTGACTAAGATGCAAAATGCAAGAAGAGGAAAATACCATGGAATAGTGAAAGAGGAAGTTTAGAACCAAATTGTTTCTTTTTCATCTTTGTTTCCCACATAACACAATAATTTTGTCAGTTAATAGACACTAAATACATATTTGTCAAATTAATAATAAATCTAATTTAAAGTACATAGGAGAAGAAATGTGGTGTAGCAGATAGAAATTCAGCCTGTGTTGAGATGTCTAGTATTCGAGTTTACCACACATAATGACTGTGTGATTATGGGAAATTCATTTAACTTCTTGTACCCCAAGCAACTCCAAGATGAAAAGTTACAAAATGATACTGAAAATTGCACTGAAACTTTCTGATGTGAATGAAATAATAAATTACTCTGACTTGAAATTAAAAAATTAAAAATTAAGAAAGACCCCAAGACAATTCTTGATTTTACAATGCTATGACACATTTCTCTTAGTCTTGTGCTAAAGTAATAGGATAAATCAGGCTGAGGGTGTCTGTATGTCCACTAATCCCATCTTGTTTAATATTATCAGTTGGGGCCATGAATGTCCAAGTAAAATCAATAAACAATACCTATATGTTTATTAGATGTTAAGAGGAAGAGCAGCAGTCAATGGAAAGGGGGTATAAAGGAGGATCCTTTGTAATGAGCAATGCTATAGTGACCCGGCAAAAATAATACCTGGTGAATCATGAATCATAACATCATAGATTTGAGTTAGAGGGGACCAGGAACATTATCTCACCCAACCTCCTCTTTTTACTCCTTCTTTTTACTGAGGAAGAATCTAAAGTTCAAGCAGCTTTGTTGAAGGTCACATAGGTATGAAGAGGCTAAAGCCAAGATTGGAACTCAGAGTTCCCTCCATTAATACCCTACTGTCACTTTCAAGTCTTCCCTTCCTCTTCCCTTCTGGGGAAATCCCCTTCATTGACTTTAAACAAGCCATCTGACTTTTACAGAGAAAACCTGACAATCTGAACTTGCTCAGTATAGAAACTTAGGTTATCTACTAAATGAATGAGTATAGACTGAATCTGCTGAAGCAATTGCTGAGAAGTGGGCCTTTTGGCTTTTAGAGTTTTTGATGTGCTTTGGATTGATTAGAGTACTTTGGTCTTAATGCTTACAATAAGGCTCCTATGAATCATTTGCCATTTGCAAAGAGCCCTGACATACTGTGTATTTGAACTCAGACTCTTTGGACAACATTAGTGAATGAATATTCCAAAGTGCAAGACAAAGATTTGGGGGGGGGGTAGGCTTGCCAAATCTCTATAATGAAGGTATAGTCTGTACCAAATAGGCTTTAAAAAATACATGGGGAGAATTTTACCCTTGTGAGTGATGCCTTGAAGAATGTTGAATAATTTTGGCTAAAATTTCAGTCCTAATCATAAAGATCTACAATGTGATTTCGTAGATGTTGTATTGTTTGAGCCTGCCCCTTTCTCAATTACCCTGACATCTCACTGAGCAGTTGCATTCCCTTTCCCTAATGAAAATATATGTGTCCGATGTATCCCCATGGCTTCTTTTACCACAGGGGTCTGGCTGACACAGTCGCCCCCTCTGTCTACAACTCTAGACTTTACTCCCTCTGCCCTTTACCCCAACACTCCACCTTGATGTTCGCTTATAGTGTGAAGTCAGAAGGGAAAAGTATGGCTGCATTAAGAGATCACTCTCCTGAATTCTACAGCTGCTAGCCTTCAATAAACATGTCTAGAGAACCATTTTATAATAGTGGGTCTTGGGCATGCATGAGGCAGCCGCTAATTCTCATTCAAATTAAACAATGAGTGCAAGTCTGTTGGCCGCTTTGTTAGAAGTAGAATCACTCAGGCATGGCATTCAGCTTGGGTCCAAAATGAGCTATCTCAAATGGAGTGGCTCACTTTAGCCTGATAAACAATGACCACCTGCTATTCTTTCAACTGCATCCAGAGGATAAGGAGCACTTTATTATTTTAACTAGCATGTAGCCCCCAGTGGCCGTCCCAGCGGCTATCAATCACTGAATTTACAACTTGTAATGATATCAAGTAGGATATGAGAATGTGGAATCTTAAGAGTCCTTTCCATAAAATATGAAGTCAAATTGAACTTTAATCTTCAAGGCAAAGAAAATGCATCTTTGTCCCCTGGGGATTTTTTTTTTTAATGTGAACAAATTGTAAGTGACTTTTAAAGTATACAATACAACTGCCAGCCCTATTCACAGGGAAAAAAATAATTGGCACTTTATGTCAGTATTTTCCATGAATTATTTGAAAAACAGATAAAATGTGTCATTTATATGAAGCTATGTCCCACTGTTCTTCAAAGCTCTGTTCTACTGAATAAGTAATCACCCATCATTGGTGATTGGCAGATGTGTCTAACACTAAACTTGGGCAAATATGCCAAAGAAGCCAGGGGCTAGTTTTGTATGCAAGATATCCAAATTCCTAAGAAGAAAAGAAAGGAATCAGAAAATTTAAAAATGGGTTCTAAACCTATTACTTTAAGATTACAAATGCAAGTCTGTCATTTCTTTAGTCCTTTGAATTCTGAGTACCTGGTAAGATTGCTTACAAGTGATTCCTACTTTTGTCTGCTTTCTTTGACTGCTCCTTTCATTCCAAGATACCCAATGAACAAGTATATATTACCTCTTGCAGAGTTTTACCTGCATTTTCAATGGTTGCCGCTGATGTGGGCTTCCATTCTTCATCCTTGCTTGAACCTGGAATTTTTCTTATTTTAGCCCAAGATAGTGAAATGCTTCTGAAAATTCATCCTTTTCAAAGAAAGATTTTAAAAATATCTGGAAAAACTAATTTGTTATGGATATCCATCAAATTTCCTTGTATTTCTTCTCATCTTATTCTTATATCTGAAACTATTAGCTTAAAAAAAAAGTTCTTCTTGTCTCTCTTTGTGAGTTGGAAATTTTCACCAAAACTTTATCTCCCTCTAATAAAGAGAAATAAAGATATTGGGAGAAGTTTGCTATTGTAAGTGCAGCAGATTGAATATGGAAAAGAGGTGAAATTTCTTAGAGACACATATTGTGTAGCTTCTTGGCAGGAGTATCAGGAGTGGGTGTGTGAAGTTAGCATTCTGAATTCTGTTTCTAAATGTTTCCATGCCCTTCTTCTGGCTACCACGTGACATAAAAATCTTTAGCAAAACAATCCAATGCGTAAAGCGTATACTACATTCATATATTGACAGTCTCTGCATGTCATCCCCCAGCATGTAGATTTATCAATCTAATCCTAATTCAAATGATTAATTCTAAAATATTCTTCCATGGATGTTTTCTTAGGAACTTTGCAAAGATTCTCATAATTCAGAATCTGAGACTTACCCATGAGAGTGTCATTAATCACTGATTTAAGCTTACTTTAGGAAGTGGATTTTTTTTTTTATTTCTGTCTTCTTATCCTGATCATGGCAAGAGTGTTATGTGGGGCCTAATTATACTGATTCACATTTTGTTTAATTAACTTTTAATCATATAGAGAAAGATAAAGTAAGATCTCCTTTGGGAGAAAAAAAAAACATTTACATTAATATTGGGAACTCCTTGAGAGAAATAACTTTTGCCTTTCTTTGTATTTTTAGTATTTAACATAATACCTAGCATATAGTAGTAACTTAACAAATGTTTGTTGAAATACATTTATTTAGCACTTACTATGTGTCAAGTACTATATTAAGTACTAATAGATATAAGTAAAAAGAATAAGATTATCCCTTACAAAGATCTTACATTCTGATGGTAAGACATTTCCACACATACACCCACATATGCACATATATACATAAAAACAGATACATATATATGCACATATGTAAACATGTATACACACATACACAAATACATGTATGCACATATATAGTATGTATATATAGTTTGGGAAGAAATTCAATAGCAGTTGCAGGAATCACTTAAAAGATGGTTACTGAATATGCATAAGAAGAACTCTAAGAGGTAGAAGAAAGGAATGCATGCATTCTACACAAAGCAGTGAGCCAGTTCTCAGGGTGATCATATCTTTTACCATCCTAGCTGAGCTCCCATTAAATTTCCTTACCTAGAAGATAAGGAAGTTGACCTTTAAATTCCCTTTCAGTTCTAAATCTCTACTTGTATGATCCAATATGCAATAAAAAAGATTGTCTGGGATAACAATGGATAGAAAACTAGCTTTAGAGTCAAGGAGATCTGAATTTGAATTCTCCCTCTGATACATATTGTGTTGTATGACCCTGAAAGTCATTTAAGTTCCAGGTCCTGAGTGCTAGACAATCATCTAAGAGTTTGAGTTCACAGAAATTCAATGTACATTTGAATTTCTACCCCAAAAATTCTTCATGCAATAGGAAGAGAGGTGGGGAGAGAACTGGACAATGGGAGTCTCTACCTTCGATAGCATTCTGCCTGCTGCTTTCCCACATGGTTGTTTGGTGAGCCGGTTTCCAAGCATGTGTCACGGAGGGGCCGTGTTACACTCCACTTCAAAGTATGAATAAAAATTCTATGACTATTTCTGTCTGCTTGCTGTTTGCCTTTTTAAATGGCTGCTGAGCTGAATTTGAGAGTTTAAGATTGGATTGGACAAGAAAAGGGAATTTGTTTTCTTTTTCTGCAGAACTACATTGGAGTAAGGAATATGAACACTTCTGAGTCCCCAACATTTGCTCTCTCCATCTTTTGTCTTATTTCATATTTCATAGGGCAACTCTCTCAGCATCTTAAATATAGCAGGTTTTCAGTGTTTTCCTAACTTATTGAAGTCTTTTCTCCAATAGACTTATCATTCTTTCAACAAGGAGTTATTAAGTGGTTATGTGCACTAAGCATCTTTTTCTAGGAGCTAGGGATCCAAAGACAAAACATAAAGTAATCACTACCTTCAAGAAGATTACAATCTATTTCTTTTTCTTTAATATACTTGTAGTATTCTGATAGCATCTAATGCAAAGGGGATATAAGGGTAATGTTTATCATTATCATAATCCAGGTCTTTCAAGGAAAATTGCACAATGCCATCACCATATCCTAGCACACCATTTAACATTTTGTTAGGATTCAGTGGCAAAAAGGATCTCATAAGGCAAATACCTTTATAAAAATTCCCAGAAGATAATATAAATAATTTTTCAATTGGAAATTTGTTCCTTAAGATGTAGACGTATTAGATGTAGATCTGATAGGGATGTTGCAAGGGAGGGGGAGAGAAGAGGGTGGAGATTCTTTTAAACAGATTTCCTTGCAATATAATGCTTTATAATAGATTTGGGCAATATAAGTAATGATGAGGAGCTTAAACATAGTGTTTTGGGAGAAGAAAAAAATGACCTAATTCAGTCTGTCTGGTGTCCCCTTGAAAGACGAGAATCAAATTGGTATTCTGAGATTGTTGTCCCAATCTAGCAATTTCATTTGGAGGCTTCCCATTAGCCTTGGACTTTGGAAAAAGTTCATTATAATTGAGGTTGGAGGGTTAGTTCCTACACTTCATTAACTCCTGTGCCAAAAAATCTCTTCATGTTAATTATATCTCCACCTAAGGTATGACATCTTTTCTCTGAAAATTATTGGGCAATAAATGTATGAACATAACTCACGTGATACAATAATGAAATTAATGTAAGTAGAGATGTAATGGCTCCTCTGATGGATTCTTGGACAACTAAGTCGACTGAGAATATAGCATCTTTTAATTAGAAGAAAGAACAATTTTCTCTTCCAAATATTAGTATTTCTGACTCTTGTTACACCTAGCTACTATTGATTATTGACTACAACCTAAATGGAAGGATTTGCATGGAAAACAAAATATTTGTGTTAGCTTATACATTTTCTCCAAAGTGGTATAGCATGATGTAGTGTATAGAGAACTGTCTATGGAATGAGGAAGAATGGAGTTCAAATTCTACTTCTAATATATATTTATTTCTCTAACATAATTGAACTTTCATAGCTAAATCACTTAACCCCTTTAATATTACTAGACAATTGGTTAAGATTATAAGCTTAGAATGTCTTATTAGAGAAAGTGTTTGACATGATGTCGGGAAAAAATCTGAATTCATGTCCTGCTTCAGATACTTAATAGCTGTGTAATCCTGGACAAGTCACTCTGTTCCTTCATCTGTAAAGTAGAAATAATTGAAATGCTTATAGACCTAAGATTATTGCTAGTAGAGTTTTTCATGTTTTGTATTTGTTCCCCCAATGCCTGGAAAGCAGAAGATGCTTCAAAAATACTTACTTGTCGATTGATTATTGTGAGGATCCAATGAGATAATATAAGTATGGTGCTTTATAAGCCATAAATGACTATGCAATAATCATTAATTTATATATGAGCTGTAAATCTACATCAATGGAGGGAATTTCCCACACTAATAAAATCAGAAATCTGGACACCCCAATAAACAGAAAGACCTGTGAAGGCATTAAACCATTCTCTTTTTCCTATGTCATTATAGAAAAGACTTTTTTCTCCCTCTCAA
Source organism: Sminthopsis crassicaudata (assembly GCF_048593235.1). Classification (NCBI taxonomy): domain Eukaryota; kingdom Metazoa; phylum Chordata; class Mammalia; order Dasyuromorphia; family Dasyuridae; genus Sminthopsis; species Sminthopsis crassicaudata. Next base: position 68,703,674 of record NC_133621.1, on the reverse strand, counting down.
AAAAAAAATAACCCTCAAGTCTATCTCTATCACATGTTCTGAGTCCCAGAACTGTATTGATGCTTCTGATTCTACTCTGACTTTGATATCTTTGACCAGATCATGATTAGTATCATACCCTTTAACCTGACAGCTTGGTTTTTTTATGGAAACTCCCCAGATCTGTCTACTTTTAACCATATGAATTCACCTCCCTCCTTTTACAATACCATATTTCCATATTCTCAAATGTTTGAAAAGTTTAACATATTCTTCTTCCAGAACACCTCCCTGAAGTACCATAACAATCTCATATCTCTTTTATAAATGAGGAATAAGAGGGACCAAGGGGACTGAGAGGTTAAGGAACTTCCCCCATGTCACAGAATGAACCATTCGCAAAGGTTGGAATACATCTCCGTTCGATGCTTAAGTCATTCAACCATGTGTATCCTTGGTAACCTGGTGTCTGCTTGCAGCAGTGATACTAGAAAGATATTAGGAAAGCAGGGAGGCAAATTCAGAGAATATCAGGCTATTGGGAACAATGTTTACTGAAACTTGGAAATGATGAATGTCTGGAAATTGGAAGTGTTATATTTGATGTGGGATTATAGTACGGGATTATAGGTGAGAAGCTGATAGGAACACCCCAAATTGGGAATATGGAAAATGGTATAGGGTGATAATTTGAGAGGCAGCATCATATATGATAGAGGGAATAATAGATTTAGAGATAAAGGGGGAAAATCCCAAGTCTTATATTTTCTACCTATGTCACCTTGCACAAGTTTCCTATGGGCCTCAGTTTCCTGATCTTTAAAATTACAAAGTTGGACCAAATGATCCCTTAAAGTTCTGTGGTTTTACTTTGGAATAGCTGATATGGTATGTTGTTTTACATTTTTTAAAAAAAATTTGTAGTGGTATTCTTTTTCTTTTTAATTAATTTTATTTATATCTTTTGTTTTCCTGTTATATACATTCTTCAATGTGTCATCATTTCTCCCCCTACCAGTGACCTATGCTTTATTTGTTAAATAAAATGTAATTGAATTTTTTCTGCCATATATACTTTTCAATAGTCATGTCTTCCAGAGAGCTATCCTTTATCTTTCAAATAAAATATTATTGATAATATTTTGCTTTTCTTATTATATATATTTTTTGATAAAGCTATCAGTCATTCCCTTGCTAAGAACATTATTCTTTATTATAAGGAATAAAAAGAAGAGAAAAAATAGTTAAGTAAAACTAACCAATAACTAATTTTTAAAAAATTACATGTAGTACTCTATACTCACAACCCTCTACTTCAACCAAAAAAAGGGAGTTGGAAGAAACTTGGAGTAAAACTTTTATTGTTTACTTCTTCTGGGGGACCAAGTTTGATCATTATACTTTTTCATAATTCAGTTTAGATTTCTTTCTTGTTTTCCTTTCCATTTCCATTGTTGCAGTTATTGTGCATATTGTTTTCCTAGTTGTCCTTACTTCATTTTGTATCATTTTATACAAGGCTTCCCAAGGTTTTCTATACTCATCAGTTCAAATGAAATCTCTTTGACAAAGTTATGATTGTTCCCCTTCTCAGATTCACTAGGCTCTTATCTTTGTAATTTTATGCTATATCCCTTTACTAGCTCACTACATGAAATTAGGCACTTTATGTCTCTCTTAAGTAAAAACTAGGAAGATCTGGGTTCAAATACTTGCTTTTTACATACTAATTATGTGATCTTGAACTAGTTAATTAATTTCTAATGCTCTGGACAATCAACGACTATAGATTACAGAAGAATTGTCGTTCTGTATTCATGGAGAATTTTGCCTTTTCTTTTGTAAAATCACAAGACCATTCCCAAACTAAAACAAACAAAATTAAAAACCAACCAAAGAAATACTATGATTCAACTAGAGTAATTCAACTCAATTTTGAGACTCATTAGGTCCTCCCTCTAGTAACTGCGATTTTTAGAATTCTCTTACTGGTCCTATTTAGAGTAGTAATACTGTAATTTCCAGACTGAAGTACCTGTCACTGAGACCAGCAGGACAAGAATTCTACTCACTTGTAGTCAGCAAGACCTGCTGGCAATTACAGTTTTTACCAAGAGTGCTACCTGGCAAACACAAAGAAGGACTGCCCAGCCCCCTGAGCTACCAAGTGGAAGAGGCTCCTTCAGTGCCAACTGAGGTCTCTTAATAGATTTAGCAGGATTTGTGGAAAAAATAGAACTGGGAAGGAAGGTAATACTTCTCCTAATGAATCAAAACCAGGAAGATAGAGCTTAATTTTATATCAGAATAAGGGCTCACACTTGCCTCTTCATTTTCCTCAGAACCAGGTCACCCATCCCTAATTACTTATGAAATCTCCTCATTTGCAGACATTATAGCAGCATTTAAGCAAAACTATATTTAAAGGGTTGTCATTGTCCTATAAAAATTCTGCATGTAGAATTGTGCTAAAAGCCAGTTATTTGACCTCTGCAGTACCAAGGGCTTCATTTGCAACCTCCCAGAAGCCCAGTGGCTGCACTTGATTCTCATGGATATTTACATAAATCTACATATGATTGGTCTGCAAGCATAGAAAATGAGTTGATTATGTCTTATTTGCTCTAAAAGTTCAGTCATGAAAATAATAGGTGAAAATTACATCTCACTCAAAGAAGGCAACTTTTTTTTTTTAATGTGGAAAGTTTTAACAATTATCTCTTGAATATTTCTTTTACAAATGATTTTTGTAACTCAAAACTTAGCCTTAGAAACTGAGAAGTAATTCACTCTTAGAAGTAATGTGGGTGCATTCTTTTCTGCCTTTGGCTGGACCTCACTAACACCCTCTCCAGAGAATTGGAAGAATTGGCAATAGTCCAATCTCCAATCTTGTGTCTTTAATGTCATGTTGATATCCTATAGGCCAAAGCTTCTTAAACTATGGTTCCTGACCCCACATGGGGTCTGGTAACTGATTATAATTTTTTATCAAGTAAATGTTTGATTTGTTTACCTATTTCATATACCTGTATACCTAGGGTCACATAAAAATTTCTTAGGTGAAAAGGGGTCACAAGTAGAAAAAGTTTAAGAAATCCTACTATTGGCCAAGTCACCCTGTGCTCTCTCCAGAAATCTCTTCCATCATCAGAACTAAGAGGAGCTCAGATGCTCATGACTCAGATATGTTATATGAGATAGAATTGGATCACCAGTTTCTTTGCTGGCATCTTGGTGCGTGAGAGTGGGGTATGAACAAGGACTCAGAGCAGCACCTTGCCTCCAATGTAGTCCCTGTTATATATCACTTTGCTTCTATGTCTCTCACTTTGTGTCTCTTTGTCACTGATTCTGTATTTTTATTTCTCTTTTACTGTATTCCTCTTGTTGTGTCTGTCTTTCTGTCTTCTTCCCTCCCCTACCAAATTCTTCCAACAACTGTCTAAATCATACTTCTGCCACTGATCTAACATACAGAGTCTCTCCCAACCCTTGCTCTTCCATAAGTTCTCACTGAAATAACACTCAAACTGAAATCTTTATTTGCTTTTCCCCCTATTTCTAATCCAGCCACTAAGTCAACTTTTTAAAGCTGCTCTGTCATTCTTTTTATGCTCCCCCAATTATTGCTTTGTGGTGGATTTTCCACCAATATTAGCTCTACATTAAGTTCCCTGAAGCATGACTTTATGATCAGTCTCTAACCATTCATAAGGATAAGACTGAGTAAAGTCTGATACTCTGAAATAGAGATTTAGAATTATTCTATGCCTTGGCCCTAACTGCTTTTTCCTTTTCCTAGCAGTCTCAGCTCCAAAACATAACTTTGGCGACCCCTGCTACACATACAGATGTCCTGTTCCTTCTCTACTCATTTTTTCTCTATATATCTTGCTGGCTCTTCCTATTCTTTCCGACTCATAAAAATAAATGTCTTTGGAATTTCTGTCTTCAGTCTTTCATTCTCTCTATATTTTATATCTGTCTTGTCAATCTCATTATTCCCAAGATTTTAAGCAGATAACATTTAAATCTGAATTTCTAGTTTTTCTTCAAGATTGTATAGTCAAGTGCACTCAGGATAACTCTACTTGGATGTCCCATCACACCTCAGATTGTATAACATTCAGATGATTCTTATCAAATACATCTCTCTAGCACACAATTTGTAATTTCTTTCCTTGAGGGTAAGAAACTGTCCTTTACTTCTTTGTATCCCCTCTGCTTATACTATACTTATAGTCCTTGACACACAGTAAGTGCATAATAAATCTTGGTTGATTGATAAGTCCAAAACAAAGCTTATATTTCTCCTTCAAAAATGTTCCTTCTTCTGACTTGACTATTTCTGTTTGTAGTACCTCCATTCATTCAGTCTCTTATATTTACCATCCTGGTTTTGCTTCTATGTCTTTCTAGTCAGTCATCTCACATTATAAATTTAATTCCTGGGTTCAATTATTTCCTTTCCTCTAATATTTTTGTCCTTCTGTCTCGTTCTTTTTGCCCATATATTAGCATTCTTATACAGGTCTTCAGTTCCCCCAATCTAGAATATTACAATATTCTTTTAATAAATAAATAAATAAACTTATATTCTTTCCTACCAATATTCTCCAATCATCTATCATACCATTGGAAGATTAATCTTCCTTGCAAATAAATTTGGTCATATGATGTTCTAAGAATGCCTTTTTTCTGCTGAATCCCTATTTTCTCTATTTTCTACTGAATATGGTTCAAATTCCTTTGGTTGGTCTTCAAGACTCTCCACAAACTGTTGCTACACTCCCTTTCCATTCTTATTCCATAATACTCCTTTCCATCTATTCTATGTTGTACCCAAACTGAACTACTTAATAGCTTTGGCTCATGTTGGTCCTATAAGCTACTCACTTCCCATCTCTTATTTCATTGAATCCCTATTCATCTTTTAACTTCTACTAAACATTCTTTGTTGACTTGTTCCCTCAGGATTTCATAGGGCAATCTGCTTGCACCATTCTCATAAGAGGATTGGTTTTTTTTTTAAATAATAATAGCTTTTTACTTTACAAAATACATGCAAAGATAGTTCTCAACATTGCAAAACCTTGTGTTCCAATTTTTTTTCCTCCATCCCTACTTCCCCTCTCCCATAGACAGAAAGTAATCCAACACAGTTCTTTTAAACATATTTCCACATTCAGCATGCTGCACAAGAAAAATCAGATCAAAAGGGGGGAAACGAGAAAAAAACAAGCAAGCATTATGTTTTACTTTGTGATCAATCAACAAGTCAGATACCATGTTAAGCACACAGCCCTGGAGATAAAAGTATAGAAGTGAAACCATCTCTGACCTCAGAGAGTTTACATTCTTTTGAGAAGATACAAGAAATTCATTGATAAATTTAAATATGGAACCTAAAACAATTTTCAAATAACTTTAAAAGACATATGTTCCATTATATTACATATGTTTCCATTGATAGGGGAACATTCTGTGGTGTTCAAAAAGTCTAAGTTCCATAAAGTTTAGTTGGATATGACCTGAAATCTCCTCCTAAAATTTAAATGCAAGCCCTACCACGAATCCTTATCACCATCCCAACCTCCCCCAAAATATTCTTCCTGGTAGCCTGACTTTTAACTTCTTTTTGTTCTTTTCTCAAAGCAGATGGAGCAGGCTTTAGGATTGTGCCTTGTATGCAGTAGGCATTCAATATGCATTGTTTTATGGTGATGGCAACAGCTGGTCACCAACCTATTCATAAGTTGTTATGTTGGAAGATCCTTATGGAGGATCCTTCGGCCTTCTGTTCTCCAGAACACATTATTCCAATTCATTAATCTTTCTCCCTGGATTCTATTTTTTGCTTCTGAATATACGTGATCTCAAATGAAGCTTCTTCAGTTGCAGACCTTCAAGTGGCTTAAAGGTGTCTGAAACACATTCAGGGTTTGCCTTTAAGGGACATCATGTACATCTTGTTTTTTCATATATACACATGCATGCTAGTTAAAAAACCATTTTTGGCATATGGACATTTTTCTTCTGCTCCCCCTTTCCTGCCAGGGAAATTTCATTCCACAGTTAAGTGGAACAACATGGGGTGGGGAGGGGTGCTGGAGGATGCAGAAATTTACAGATGCTTGTTAGAAGGAAAAGTTCTACACTGGCTAGAACAGCTGATTATGATTTCAATGACCTAGGATCTAGGACTAATTGAGTCATTATGTGAACAAGGAAAACTCACCTAACCAATTTTTCTGGTTTACTTTTTTCATCTCTAAAATCTATTCTTTCCCACTTTATAGGGATGCAGTGAAAATGAAGGCATAGAAACAAAAGTGCTCAGACTACTTTCAAGGAACTGCTCTCTATACTACAATGGAACATCATTTTCCCCTTATTTCTCTTTGATCCTATCATCTACTTCATCCTCTATCACTATATGGCTATTAGTGTGTATATTTTCTGCACAAGGAAGATTGATCCTTATGCTATTTCACTTAAAATCTATATGATCAACAAGGACCTCTCTGCTGAATACCAGATTTAGATTTCCAGCTGTCTGCTAGATGGCTTCATTGGAAGGTACCTCTAGAGCCATAAATTTGACACATCCTAAACTGAACTCAACATAAGACTCCCAAATCTATATCTTCATGACTTTTCTATTTCTGGAAATGGTACCTTCATTCCCCTTGCTGCTCCGGCTCAGTGTCAAGGTTTTCTTCTTTTTCCTCATTGTTCACATTTGTCTAAAAGTCCTGTTGATTGTTATCTCCAAACTATTCCTGGAATCTACACCTCTTTTTGTATTTCCACAGAATATTGCTGTCTCTTTTCTGGCCCATTACAATAGAATCCTAACTCATTTCCTATATTCTTTCTTCCCAAAGAGCATTGTATATCCCAATTCCAGACTAATTTTCTAAATGCACATTTGATCATGTTACCAAAAACCTTTATTAGAACTTTACAATCTAGCTAATAAAGTCTAAATTCACTTAGCCTGGTAGTTAAATCCATCAATTAAAAAAAAACTTTGCTTACTATGTGTCTTCTGACAGTATGCCTTTTCACTCTAGATCATCTTTATACTTCTTACCCCTTCCCCCAAGACCATGATTAACTGTCATTTCTTCAGTGAAGATATCCCTGATTCCACTACCTCCAAAAATCCCTCCTTCTCTGAACTCTAATAATACCTTATATCCCTTATTCAACTTCTACCTTCTTCTCTACATCATATTTATTTGTGTCCATGTCTTTTTCCCTACTAAATTTTCAGTTCCTTGAGGACAGGGAATAGGTCATATTGCTCTCAGCATCACTCACATTGCCTGACAGAATGCTACACATACACAGTAGTGGATTCTAAATAAATATTTGTTGAATCGAACTTCTCACTGCCCATAATTGTCTTTCTCCATATGTTCTCTTTCCCCTGCTGCCTCCAGTTTTCTTTCAGAATGGGAAATGTGATCTCTCTCTCCTCAACATGTATCTTTCAGACATAGCATTAAATGAACATCTCAGAGTTGTAGTAAAAAACTAGCCTTGATTTGAAGAGAGACTAGAAAATTCACACCTAGCCATTTGCCACATGATGGAAGACTGCTCTTGCATACAGGCTCTCCAAGAATCCATCACTGTCTCAGAAATGGAGCTCCAGGAAAGTCTCCATTAGGAAATATCCCTTCTAATGAAGCACAAAAAATAATTATAACAGCATTTGTTGTCCCTAGTCTATTCTCCAAAAAACCTCTTTGAGTTGGTTGCCACCTTTGTGTTATCATGAATCAGTGGGGAAAAGCAAATCTTTAGGAGGAAATCACTACTTACTTATCTAAGTCAATAAATTCTACAGGAATAGGAAAACATAATTGCAGAAATTATCTCTTCTCATGTGGAAGCCATTAATTTACCATAATTGGATTCATTCATTCAAGAAAGGAAGAATTTCTTCATCTAGGTTTGTAGGAATTAGGTTGCAGATAATCTAAAGATTATCTAATTTAAACCTTTCAATTTATAAATGAGAAACTGAGGTTCAGATGGGAGAAATGATTTGTCCAAGTCCTAGAGAAAATCAGTCAGTGAGATATGATGGAACGAGCACTGGGTGTGGAGTCAGAGAACCTAGATTGAGATCCCAAAGCTAAAGGCAGCCAGTAATGAGATGGATAAATCACTGGGCTTGGAATCAGGAAGACTTGATTTCAACCATAGCTTCTAATTTTAACTGTGTGACCCCATGTGAGTCATTTATTTTCTGTTTGCCTTAATTACCTTAACTATAAAATAGGGGTAACAATAATACCTTGCATAATTGTTGGGAGGATCAAGTAAGATAATATTTGTAAAAAAAAAAAAAGTGCTTAGGACAGTTCCTGGCATACAATGGGCACTATTTAAATGCTTATCCCTTCTCTTTCTTCCTTCTGATGAATACTACCTATGGAACTTTGGATAAGTTTCAGCATCTCTGGCCTTCAGGATCCTTACCTGGAAGAAGAAGGATTTGAATTAGACGGCCTGATTCTACTATAAATCTATGATTCTTATTAACATCAGGACTAGCATTAACTAAGAACACAACTTCTTCCTGATGATTACAGATTTTCTCAAATGCTCAGTCATTGTGTAAATACTGACTGATGGTCATAAGGATGTTTGTATAGGGAAAATCTATCTTAAATTCAATCTAAATCCCCTTTAATTTTTCACTAGAAAGTAGTCAGATCATGTGTCAATATTTAAATATATGACATCATAGCTACTCCCATTACACTAAGAATCTAAGAGTTGGATGAGTCCTCAAATGTCATTTAGTCATATACATTCTTAAAAGAATATGAACAGTATCCCTGACAAATCTTCATCCACTCACCAATGGCGCCTACTCTTTCCAAATCTGCCCATTTCATTCTTGAATAGCTTTTGGGAGCCATCTTGCTACTTTTACTCCCTGTAGCTTCCACACATAATTCCCACGGCCGCACAATCCCTTTAACAGACAAAACTCCTCAGATAGTTGAAGGTTGCTATTTTTCCTTTCATAGCCTTTCTCTTTAATTCATTATAATTTCCTTTAATAGATCCTCACATGACATGATTCCCCAGTCCTCTCATTTCATTATTGCCTTCTTCTACACGAGCTTTAAGTTATCAACAATGTTCCTCAAAAAAAAGGGGGGGCACTTAAAACTGAAAACAGAAATTCCTATGTGGTCTCACTAGAGTCAAGTACAGTAACATTATCCCTCTTTTAATAGAATCTAAGTTCACAGAAACATTTTTAGCTGCAATATCATTCTATTGATCCATATTAAACTTTATGCTCATTTGTTTTAATCATGTCCAACTCTTCATGACCCCATTTGGGATTTTCTTGGCAGAGATACTTGTATGGTTTGCCATTTCTTTCTCAAGCTCATTTTATAAATAAGGAAACTGAGGCAAGGTAAATGACTTGCCCAGGATCACACAGCTAGTAAGTGCCTGAGGCTGGATTTGAATTCACAAAGAAGAGTCTTTCTAACCCCATGGCTGTCACTCTACTGTGCCATCTTGATGCCCCCATTGAATGGAAACTAGCATTCAGATCTTCTTCATATGAATTGTTGTCTACCCACAATTCTACGGCCTAGATAAATAAAGTATTTTAGATCCTTATGCAGTCATTGAACTTATTGGTTATCCCTTCCAAATCTATGATCCAAAAATCTGATAAATACACCTTCTACAAAGTCATAAAAAGTATTAAATAGCACAAGACTAAAGACAGACTTTGGGGGCAATTTAGTAGAAATCTCCCTTAGATCTAACATTGACACATTAGTGATTACTCTTTGACTATGGTCATTTCACTGCTTCCAAATATATTTAACTGGAATATATCTTTTCATCTTGTCTATAAGAATATCATGAGAAACTCCAATAAATGCTTTACTGAAATCTTGCTCCTCGAATAGCATTCTTCTTACCTATCAATCTAACAGATTTGTCAAAAATAAAATAAAATAAAAGGAAATGAGGTTATTCTGTCACAACCTATTCTTTTATCTACTTGATTTATTTTAAATCATGTCCCATTAATGACTTTTTGTTTTTACATCAGTGTCATTAGCCACCTACCCTCTGTTTTAAATATGCCTTACAACAGAAAAAAACAAAAATATCCCATAGGAGACCTTATCTAACAATGTAAACAGTATTCTTCCTACCTCTCTGCATGAGAAAGAAGACTGTTGCCTTATCTCTTCTTTAGGACCTTCAGTGGTTTTTCTACTACTCAGCTTATAACTTCCTTTTAGTGACCTTTTAATTTATATCATTATTGTCAGTATGTATATTGTTCTTTTGGTATGTGGCATTTTATGAATGAACAGATTCCTTATGTAAATTTTCATCAACAAGCCTTAGAATTTTCTCAGAAATTAAACACATGATCACAAGAGTTTGAATATGCCATGATTTTTCATTCTTTTGAAAATCTGCCCATCTTAAAGATATCAGTGGTTCAGTAATCACATGCCATTATTTGAGGTGGAATTGTTTTTACTATTTTTTAGTACTACCAGCTATAGTTTATTTTTTAAGCTTTTTATTTTCAAAATATAAGCATAGTTTTCAGTTGTCACCCTTTGAAAAACCTGGTGTTCTAAAATGTTTCCCCTTCTTTCACCTATCCCCTTCCTTAGACAGCAAGTAATCCAATATATGTTAAATAGGTGCAATTTCCACAATTATCATATCATGCTTTACAGGAAAAATCAGATGAAAAAGGGGGAAAATGAGAAAAAATCAAGCAAACAACAAAAAAGGTGAAAATGCTATGTTGTTATCTACATTTAATCCCCATGGTCCTCTTTCTGGATACAGATGGCTCTTTCCATCACAAGTCCATTGAAAATGGTCTTACCTTACTGTTGAAAAGAACCACGTCCATCAAAATTGATCACTGTATAATCTTGTTGCTATATGTGATGTTCTCTTGGTTCTGCTCATTTCACTCAGCATTAGTTCATTAAGTCTCTCCAGGCTTCTCTGAAATCATCTTCTATAATATCCATATACACTAACTTATTCAGCCTTTCTCCAACTGATGGGCACCCACTCAGTTTCCAGTTCCTTCAGAATATACTTTAAAACAGCTGATGGTTTAGACTCATTGAGCACAGGTAGGTTTTCTCTTAGCATCTCCTCAATTATTGTAAATTTTCATAATTCTCTATTAGTCATTTTGTTCTATTATTCCCCAGTTGGATAAATTCTACCTCTTTCTAACTTTTTTGAAACAAAGTATAACAAAATAGGAAGATCCATGGGCCTTAATGGTCCTTGCCTTGGAGGAAGGAAGGAAAGTTCTATAAAACCTAGAATGAAGTGGTTGCCTAAAATAACCAGGCAGCTCAAGATACCAAAGCTTCAACCTGAAAATTGAGGCAATGAGATTGCCCTCAGTTTTTAGAACCCTTTCCTTATTGAAATCACTTTGTGATTTCACTCCATCACTCAATATGGATATTTCATTCCCCCCTTACTGAATGTGAGCTCCCTGAGGCCAGGTGGTTTTTATCTTTGTATTTTCAGGTCACAGGATCATAATGCCTTGCATTTGGTAAATGCTTAATAAATGTTTGTTGAATTGAATTGATTCCAAAAAATTCCACACTGTATTATGGCTTTGTATTGTCTATGCCAATAATAACATTGATTTTGTTTGAACAAAGCCTCTCTGTGTCCTTTATCTTTATAGAAGAGGCAATAAAGTCTACATATTTTTTAACATTTTGCCTTTGCTATGGAGGCAAAACTAGCAGTAAAAACACCAGATTCACTTCTGAGAATTAAACACATGAATAATGCTGAAACTTGTTTATAAAACTGGAAAGGCAATTTTATGCAAAGGCCTAATGGGAAAATTGGTAGCTTTCTCCCTCCCTGGAATCCCCAAACAAACTTTCTTTGATGCTTTACTCATTATTTTTATAATTAGACATAAAATGATTCACACTTTAGCCGTCATTTTAACAGATCATTGTAGTTATTTCCATTTAAGATGAGTATTTCTGCATATTGCAGATAAGCAGTCAGTCATATGTGGCATAAAGCTTTCCTTAAAAAAAATAATTAGGTCTGTGAAATGATATTTAGAATTTCTCAAACTGTCTGATGAATAAGGGATAATCAAAAATTCATAAGAAATATAAAAATCTGTTGTCAAAGTGATGAACCTAGGGGAGTGTGAAGCTGAAATTAAAATATCTTCCATGCAGAAAGAAGCTAGAACATGTTTCTAATTGCCAGACCTTCCAAGTTTGAACCAACAGTAGCCAGTACACAATAGCATTTTGCTAGATGAAAAACAACAATAACAACAACTCCCACAATAGTTTAAGAACTGAGCCCAAGATCATCTTTTTTAAAAAAATTCATTGCATGTTATTAGGGTTGCAGTTCTAAATACATTTGACCACAGGCCACTGGAGCGGATGATAAGTATTTTAGTATGTGCAAGCTTTTCCATGCAGAACAACTAATGACTAGAAAATCATAAACTGCATAGTCAAATGATAAAGGCTATTTGTTTATTGGTTATTGAGACAGGAAGTGAACTTTTATTGCCTCTTTTCATTTTTATTACAGGAGACAAATTCCCTCTATGTGGTGGGTGGGGAGCAAATAACCACGTAGTGCACGTCGTGCTAATGACCACAATACAGAGGCCAAAAGACTGCTCTTAGGGGCTTTATATGATGGAGTCGATTTTTCACCTTCTCGAATTGTTCCTGCTCCTAATCTTCACCTAGAAGACTGACCAATTATTTGGAATTAGCAGGGCTTTATTTAAAGTATCCAGGTCTCACTAAATAAGTAGGGATTAGCTCTCATTATTTCTGAGAAAATACATGTTAACACTGAAAACAGGCATATAGAGCTGTGTATCTGAGTTGGCGTTTCAGGGTGGGATGTGGTTTAGGTAGAATTATCCCAGAACACTTTGAATAATTGTTTCTTTAGATCCTAGAGGTTTATTTTTAAGAAAGAACATGGCAGAAAAATATGCTTCATAAACAATAGCATCTCACGATCTAGAGTGTGGAAAGATCAGCAACTTAATGGTTAAAGGTCCAGACTATCTCTCTTTGTGATTATTAAAACTGTTCCTTGGCTTTGGCCAGTTTTCTGAACACTTTCTCCATCTGCAATCCAATTCAGGACATCCCATTAATCCAATTCAGTTGTTATAATGTCCCCAAGCACCAGACCAATTTTCTTAACTTCGGCTTTTTGTTGCATAGATGTGGTGTCTCTACTGTGTTTATCCATCATTCTGGATTTTTACCTCTTTGAGCTCATTATAAGAGCAATTTCTTACTTTTTCTTGTGCTCTGCACAGTACTTGTGTAATACAGCTTAGAGTCTTCAGTTTGGGAGTTTAGAGGGACAAATCTTCCTTCTTAAAAACATGTTCTTTTTGGGTTTTTTTTTTTCTGCTTCTCACTTCAACTCCCAGAATTGAGAAAGAGAGATGGAGCTTCAGTTCAGCTATTGTAATCACTCACAGGGGATGAAGTTTTAGATATGTAAACAAGATGGCAGGCCCTATTGTTATTGCTATTTGGCCGATGACATTATGAACATGATGCCTGATTTGTGTATGATTTAGATTGGACTGTCCTTGAAAGTCATCAAAGTCCAGTCCAAGGTCAAGATCATTGGGGATGACCCAAGAGGCAGTGGGTGAATTTGGCTTTTCTCAATTAAGGTCTTGGTTTTCTGACACCATGCCCATGGGTAAGAATTGGGACACAAAATAAGTCAACTTGCCATCCAAAAGACATCAATTTGGGAGGGGAAGACCCTCAAAGTTTCTGAGATAATCCACATTATCTCTTTACAATGTATGATTGGGTCAAGATACAAACAACTGATTGGCTAATGAAACAAGATGGCCATGCCTTTTAAGAGCTTTAAATATAGGAAGTTCAGAAACTGACCAATCTAGTAGTAAACCAGTATAGCAGTAAAATACTTTTTCTTCAGAGTTTGTCTGCTGGAGAAGTGAAGTGAGAATCAGAGGGAAAAAATAGGTCCCTGAGAGGGAATGATTATCCCTCCATACTCCAACTCCCAGGATGCCAGTCAGTTCTTTAGCCTATATTAAATTTGGCACATTGGAGCTGTTCAACAGATATTTGCTTAGCTATTTAGAACCTAGCAAGATGGTCAGGATGCTCTGGCTTTTTTTTTTCTTTCCTCCCAAAGAATTCTGGTAAGTTCATTTCAGTCTGTCTTTTCCTGATGGTTCAAATATAGGTTGTAATTTGTATATGGTAAAGTTCCCTTTACCAATACATATCAAAACTTATCTTAGTGAATTGTGTATGTGGTATCAAATTCAAATAGAAACAGATCCTTGCCTGGATAGAGAAAAGTTAATTACCCATGTTGGATTGTATTTTTATTTATTTTCTTAAATGTTTCCCAATTACACTTTAATGTGCTCCCTGCCTAATGGTATTTTGACATTTTAACACTCTCTGGTCTAGGGTACTAGGCTTTTGCCTAGTTATTTCCTTAACTGAGTGGTTAAGGAATATCCCCAAGGTCTCCCGGTCAGAATGTATCAGAGACAGGGTTTAAACAAAGGCTTTCTGGCTCCGTGGCCACTCTCCAGCCACTATTTCAGACTGTGTATCTTTTTAAATCTACATTATCTTATTTATTCTTCACAATTGCCTATACAACATAGGCATGACAGATGTTAAGAACACCAATTTCATCATTAAGCTAATTCAATTAACTTAAAATTAAGCATATGTTCATACCTGGAATTATGTTTACTTTTTACTTAATTTATTTTATTTTTTTTTAAATCCAGATTAGCTTCCCTTGAGTTTAGCAATCTGCTCCCAAGATTAAAACAACCTAACTTACCTTTTATAAGTTCCTTTCATTCTACATCTTTTTGAGCTGCTTTACACAAATAAATCCCATGGGATACCATGGAGGTACTGCAGACTTCCTTTAAGTTAAAAAAATACTCATACTTCTGATGGACATGGCTCTCTTTAACAATGATATAATTCAGGCAAGTTCCAATGATTTTGTGATGAAGAGAGCCATCTACACCCAGATAGAGGGCTGTGGGAACTGAGTGTGGATCACAACATAGTATTTTCACCTTTTTGTTGTTGTTTGCTTGCATTTTATTTTCTTTCTCAGTTTTTTGTGGTTTGATTGGATTTTTCTTGTTCATCAAGATAATTGTATAAATATGTATGCATATATTGGATTTAACATATATGTCTACCATGTTTAACATATACTGGACTATTTGCCATCTAGGGGAGGGGGTGGAGGAAGGGGGAGAAATTGGGTTTTGCAAAGGTTAGTTTTAAAGAATTGTCCATGCACATGTTTTGAAAAATAAAAAGCATTAATAAAGAAAAAACTACTCATGCTCTAGAAGGCTGCAAGTATTCAGCCCCAGGACTCGAGGGTCCCGACTGCTGCAGTACCTTTTCCAGTTGTTTATTGATGGGACCTGCCAAGTGCAGGTCACTTGGAAGCTCTTTTCTTAGAGGTTTATTGGACTGTCAATTTGGGATGTGTTGTGGCAGCATCCTCTAGGGAGTGGGGTTGTGGAATGGCATCTTCTCCTAAGTGTCCTAATAAATAATAATATGTTCATTCTATCTATCTATCTATCTATCTATCTATCTAATCACTTCCTGTACCTCTTAATCTGAATTGCAACATTCATAGGCTTATCCACTTGATAATAATATCAGGTATTATTATTCCCATTTTACATATGATGAACCAAGGCTCACAAAGTTTAAGTGACTAAAGCAATCATATAGCTGGAAACACAACCAGGTCATCTAGTTTCAAGTCTAGGACACTGTCTTTGCCCCATACTTTTGTTCTCTATGCTCTTTATTCTCCTTTTTCTTCTCTAACCCTTTTTAATATTTCTTTTTTCATTAACAAGATTACCAAATGGCAGAGGGAAAAATTGGGACTTTTCTAAACTTTGTAAGAAGCATAGAGGATCACCAGAGAAAAAAGAACTCTAAGAAATTGTCTAGTGTCTAGCAATTGGTCCAGTATTATCTAGTAGTCCCATAAATGGAAGTCCATGGAAGTCTAACCCCATTACTTAAATTTACTGGATGGTACCGTTGCTTAGTTGCTACTCCCTTTGGTCTCCCACGTCATTGATTCCATCATGATCTCCAAGGGACTGTCCAAGGGGTTTCAGACCATTGAAACTTTGTAATAATATTATATTATTATTATATAATATTGCTTAAAGGAATTGAACATTCATTTGAGTATCAGGCATCTTTGTGTGATGATATTTTCATTTTAATGATATTTTATGTATTAATTAGCATGTTTGCTAATAGGACAAATCAGTTAGCTATCAAAAGTGGAGGAAGAGGCTGGGAAAGAACGAGGCCTTCTGGGAAATCCTTGGTTTTATTCATTGTTCTTTCTGATTAAATTCTAAGCTTATTAAAAAAAAAACTAAAAAATGCTCACAGCATTCTCTAAATTCTGGTGTCTACGGCAAAGCTCTAATCACCCTGAACTAATTATAGCTCTGTTTTCATATAATGAAATATAGCCTGCACTTGGTTCTTCTTGCCCTGGAGTTAACTCAGTAGCT
The DNA here is from genome assembly GCF_048593235.1 of Sminthopsis crassicaudata. Taxonomy (NCBI): domain Eukaryota; kingdom Metazoa; phylum Chordata; class Mammalia; order Dasyuromorphia; family Dasyuridae; genus Sminthopsis; species Sminthopsis crassicaudata. Next base: position 68,687,014 of record NC_133621.1, on the reverse strand, counting down.
CTAACTCCTATGCATTTATATCCTCTATTCAAAGGGAAGAATCAGCCTAGCTCCTCCCTTCAGATCCAACCATACCAAAAGCCAGTCAGGGATGTGTCCTATGGCTTGTTTTTTGGACTATTTTGGGGAGGAGAGCAGAAGCATTAGGAGTTTGATGACCTAGACTAGGAAACTAATGTCCAATCATCAAGAATCATGGGGATTTGCCAAGCCTGAAATTTCTCAATGGCAATATGGGGCAAAGTCTTTTCTACTCCCAGGGTCAGGAGGTGACTCATACTTACCACAACTGACCTCTACCCTACGCCAGTGCTGGATAAACTACAAAGTGTTACCCATTAATGTAATGGATTTTTTGGCATTGGTGGTGTAGTTCCGGAGCTGATGCTATTTTATGTACATATCTTTGAGACCAGTTGTGAATTGAATCCCTAAAGAGGCAAGCAGGCTTTGGGCTCATTCAAAACTGAATTTTGAGCTGGCTCTGTAACTCAGTGAGTCACCTCTGTCTGCTCCTCTATGATGATGGTGATGGAAATACTGGCCAACCTCCCAGAGATCTTCCAAGGAGGAAAGAGATGAGTCTAAAGAGGTCAAAAAATTTAATCTTTTTCCCCCTTCCAGTCCCATAAGTGAGAAGGAGATACTGAGAAGAGAGGGAGTAATTATCAAGGTCGGGCAGAAGATGTTCACTCGTGTTTTCCAACTTACGGAGAAGGGAGACAAAAAGAACAAGCTACCCAGACCTCAGATAGAGGTGCAGCATCACTCTACATCCAAAGGCCACATTGATAAAAGCAGAAAGGGGATGAACCTACAAGTTTATATTACTCCCCAAAAGCAAGCTGGGGAAATTCCCATGATGCTTTGGGATTAGAACTTCCTGGATGATCACATTACTGATGCTTTCACTGTTTCCCAGAGAAAAGCCCTAGTCACAAGCCACAGGACATAAGCCTGTCTAGTTTCTGGTGTAGTTGAATCTGATGTGAATTTATTTAGCTGATTCTTCTATTCAAAAAAATATTTCCCACTAACCCAGTTTAGGTACCATCTGCCAATGGTCATAAAAAGAGGAAGAAAGGAAAGAAGGAAGGGATGAAGGGAGAGAGGAAGGAAGGAAGGAAGGAAGGAAGGAAGGAAGGAAGGAAGGAAGGAAGGAAGGAAGGAAGGAAGGAAGGAAGGAAGGAAGGAAGGAAGGAAGGAAGGAAGGAAGGAAGGAAGGAAGGAAAGGGAAGGGAAGGGAGGGAGGGAGGAAGGAAGGAAGGAAGGAAGGAAGGAAGGAAGGAAGGAAGGAAGGAAGGAAGGAAGGAAGGAAGGAAGGAAGGAAGGAAGGAAGGAAGGAAGGAAGGAAGGAAGGAAGGAAAGAAGGAAGGAAGGGAAGGGAAGGGAAGGGAAGGAAGGAAGGAAGGAAGGAAAGGAAGGAAGGAAGAGAAGGAAGGAAGGAAGGAAGGAAGGAAGGAAGGAAGGAAGGAAGGAAGGAAGGAAGGAAGGAAGGAAGGAAGGAAGGAAGGAAGGAAGGAAGGAAGGAAGGAAGGAAGGAAGGAAGGAAGGAAGGGAGAGGGGAGGGAGGGAGGGAGGGAGAAAAAGAAAGAAAAAATCTTTATATTGAGTTTGTATGTGTTGTGTTAACTGGTGCTTTCTAACCCTACCCCACTCCCTACCCTGTCCTGAATGTAAATTCCTTGAAGACAGGAATTATTTTCTTTTTTAATTGTGCATCCTAGGACCTAACATAGAAGGCACATAATAAATGCACATAGTAGGAACTTAATAAAAGCTTGTTGAATTGTACTTCTCTAGGGCCTTCCAAGAAGGTTGAAAAAACTTCATTAATATGTATGGAGCACTTTGAGATAGAGGAAAGATACTTCTAGATGATATCTATCACAAAGCCCCATGAATAGCAGTAAGTGGGTCCTATCTTTTATAAGCAATATGATCATTAAAGGGCATTTGGCAAAAGCACAGAGATTTACTGCTGCTGTGGGCTGAAGCCTACCGTACCAAGTACATTCAAGGTCAAATTGAACAGTCCTGGTTGATGTATTTGCATACTGTTTCCTATGGATCAGTAGGTGCCCATATTTCAATTGCTGTATTCTCCATAATCTGGGGATTGCTCATTGCTACATTCAGGAAAGTAAGTAATTACTGAAAGGTTACTGGGCACCCTTCCTCATTACCAGTAACCCATTGCAGGAACAGATGACAACTAATCTTTGCTTCTAAAGAAGGATCATTACTTACAACTGTTTTACTCTGGCAGTATTGGGTTTTCTTTGGTGATTGCCAGGTTAATTCATAAAGAAATCCACTATAAGCGAAAGACATTCCAGGCTATTAAGGCAATTATTACCACAGCAAGGGAATATTAAGTTTTTGTATCAGAAATAAAATTAAAAGAGCATTTGGCATAATATGGCTGGACATTAAGCTGGCATCCATTTCTTAGAATGAAAATGATTTGATAACAAAGGGATGCCCATGGCTTACAGCTAACCATTTGAGATGCTATTCATTTCATGTGCATCTTTGTCACTGAGGCCTTTGCCTGTGCATGGCCTGAAAGTGAGGTCCACAAGAAGCACTAAAATAGGAGGTTGAAATAAATTGGGGAGTGATGCAAATTAGCATCTGGAAGCTAATTTTCAAGGTCACTAGAGAACATTCCCTTTTAGATCCTAGTGACTCACAAAACAGTTACCCATATAGTACTCAAGACTGGGATTTATTTCTAACTCAGAATCAGAAGCCAGGATTCATGTCCTGGTTCTTATGTATCAATACACTTTACGTTTAACTGTTAAATTAATCATTTTCACTATTAGCAAATACTATTTGCTTGGTCATCTTTAGAGGGGGGCGAGGATCCGGACCGATAAGTTCATGTTTACCAAGAACTCTGAAGTTGAAGAGTCCTGAATGAAGACCTAAATATTATTACTATTATCAGAAAACTCAGAGGGTCTCAGGAATGTCAGTCTGCTGAAAAACTAGACAAGTAAATGGCATGCCACTGAAATGGGAGTCAGGAGAACAGAGTTCTAGCTCTTTCTTGTCCATGAACTGGTTATTTGACCTTGATAAAAGGTCATTTAACCCTCTTAAATCTCAGTTTCCCCATCAGTAAAATTAGTGAGTCATCCGGATTAGGTAATGTCTAAGCTCCATTCCAGCTCTAACATTTTTTTTGATTCAACTGTGAAAATTCTAAAGATTTATGAGACACAGAATGGAAGATACCCAAAAAATATACTACCACTCAAATCACTGGCCAAAATATTGGCCTGGTCACTGATATAGCTAGAAAAGGGTACGTCAGTTGAGCTCCTCCCACAAACTACTCCTAATGCCCCAGCTATGGCATTTACTTGAATCATTCTTGAGTCTAAATGAATTTTGCCTTTGTGCTTCTGTGTACATCCTGAGTCTCCCTAGTAGATTATAATCTCCTTGAGGACTCTATTTGTACTTTTATATGTGGATCCCTAGAGCCCAGCACAGTGGCAGAAACATAGGAGTATTTCAAATACTTGTTGAATTTAATTGAACCATGAATGATTATAAAAAAAATCACTCCTATAAATCATTTCACAAACAAGTTGATAAAAAAAAATGACTAAAGAGCAATGTTCTTGCATTTCTCTACTTAACATATTCAGTTTCTGTTCTGTCTCTAAAGGATTACAATGAGCCATCACCTAAAAAATGTGATTGGTTTATTGAGATAAATAGCCTGGAAGGAGAGTAAGCCAATGCTAGCAGCCCAGGAGTTAGCAATAACCCAGGAGAAAGTATTGGAGAAAACAAAACATTCCTTTTTAATGATCATAAGCTTAATGTGGGAAGGGGCTAATATAGATAATAGATTTGTGTGTATAAACACATATATGCCACATATATACATATAGTGTATGTCTGTATGTCCCATAATTGAATAGACTCACTATTCACTTAATAATAGCTCACATTTTCATAGCATTTTCCTTACAACTATCAACATGCAAATATTGATATAAATCCCACTATTCAGAGAAAAAACAAAGGTCAGGGCTTTCCTTTGTTGTTCGGTCATTTCAATAACGTCCAAACTTTTGTGACCTTATTTGGAGTTTTCTTGGCAAATAGACTGGAGAAGTTTGTCATTTCCTTCTCCAATGCATTTTACAGATGAAGAAACTGAGGCTGCTTCCATACAATGGACATAAATACAGTCCGTTCATTCCTGAGTTTTTAGCCTTTCCAGCTTGGTAAAATCTACAACAATTTGTACTCTCCTACCCTAGCCTTTGAGAAGCCACGGCCTGTTCCAAGAGATGTTGTATACTTGGAAACAATTATCAATGGAAGTGCTGGCACATTTTTTGTTTACAAAATTTTTTCATCAATTTTGTTCCAGTTAATATGGTATTAGCTATAAGGCACTTTACTTTCATTTGTCATAGATGTTTACAATATCATGATAAAACAAACCAGACACAAAATCACTAATTCTTTCTGTATTTAACAATCTTTTCTTATAACAAGATAAACCTTCCCTTAAGGACTTGTGTAAGATGAATGTCCATCAAGTTCACTTCATTTCTGAGCCAAAGAGGGTACAGTGGGTTAACAATTAGGCAAGCTTCCCCTTGCTTTATCTTAATCTATAAACACAGGTCTATGTTTTGATGAATATTGCATTGAACACAAGCCAAGATATATTGATATCATGGGCTAACTGTTTAGCAAGATGCCTGGAAGATATATACCCAAAGCTAATTAACCTAGACGTGTTTGTATCTGGAACCTTGGGCCTACCATGTTGTAGCAGTCTAAAATTATCCTCCTAAAACTCTGGAACCAATGATTTTTTTTGAAGAAAGAAAAAAAATGCAGGAAACCACACAAGGAATTGTACATTTCCCATATGTTGGGTTTTTTTTTTTTTTTTGAAAGAGTCTCTTTTCCTTGGTTGAATTTCTGCTGAGTTTCTGTGAGACCTTTAGCTCATCTCAGCTGTTTTCCTCATATTCTTCCTCCCCAACCCCCTTAGTCATTTCAAGAGCATTTGTTGTGGAGAATGGGGGTGATCTCGGGCTCAGTGTTGGTAAGCTGTGCCCTGATCTTCTCTAGAGGAAATTGCCAAATAACCAATTTGCTCATTTTCTCTGAGTCCTCCTTGTTTGTTTGTTCATCTTTATGTAATTATTTTCTATTTAAACTTATTATGCATGTATTAGTACTGGAATAAATTGTGTTTTTTTTTTAAAGTGGGGTGGGGATTACACTACTGGGCTTAAAGGAACCTCCTGACAGTGAATTCCAGTGAATATGGCATAATATGTAACGATTCTTCCCTAATCTTAGACCATCACCTAATTCCTAAGGGAAGACTCTTCCCTTTGCCCCCTCCATATTTGATTACCCAAAAGAGGGGGTTTTACAAATCACAGACAGTCAAAACAATGAGGAAGGGGAAAGAATGAAGGAAGAAAAAGATTAAAGAGAAGCAAGATTAGCAAAGACCCAACTTCCTCCAGACTCTCCTCAGTCTATTTGGTTCTTCCTGTTGCCCTCTCAAAGAGGGACTGAGATAGGGAGGGTAGTGATACTGGAAGGGATGTGTGCTGGGGGGGATGGGGTTGCTGGGGAAAATGTTTGATAATGGTAGAGGAAGGATGAAAAGTTGAAAAAATTCCAAAGACCCAGCAGAGAAAATGAAAAAGCAATAGAAAAGGGTAAGTAGAGGAAGAGATGGGGGGGAGCTGTCATGAATGAAAGAAACTATAATGATGAAGGGAAGTAAGAATGCCAGGTGGGATGAGATTTTGTCTCAGAGCCAAATCATATTTTCACGCTCCCAGGTTTTATCCCAGATGAGTTAGTAAATTGCTGCTCTGTGAAATGCCTGTGAGTCTTCTGAAATCCTTTCCCCATTCCTAGTATTTCAGTAGATGCTTGCCATACACAATATTTCAGTAGGATTGCTATAAACTGCTTTCACCGAGTAAGGAAACTTCCTTACAAAACTTTCCAGGGTACCCACTGTTCCAAGCTCTATGTAGGGGAGAGTGATAAACATGGGGACAATTGTAATTGAAAAAAATCTCTGCTGGGAAGAAATCTAGTTCTGTTCAAAGTTTAAGCATAGATGTTCCATCATAGAAGGAGGCGCAGTCTGAATGTAACAGCATCTTTCACAGAAAGCTGCATGCCAGTAGTAGGAAGATTCATATCCTGGTTAGTGTAAGAAATCACACATAGCAAGCCTGATCTTGCAGTCCATATGTATGCAAAACACCTACCAGAATCATGGGAACTCTTACAGCATAGATGCTATAATATTGAGCCCAAGTGATATTTTAGCCTTCGAAACTACCACAGACTTTGTCTTGAGTCTGTGATATATTCTCTAACAAAAGCCTTATCATCATATAAAGTTTCTCATATTAACTTTTCCCTTCTCCCCTTACACAAAGACAGTGAGATGACTGTCGTAGGCATATGTCACAGGCAGTTGACATGACATACTCAGAGGATTTCTTTATATGTTTAATTTAGGATCAGACTGCCAAATCCCCATGATATCTGTGTGTTCATTCATTCCGAGTTGATTTCCATTTCTTCTACTTTGTTACAGCAATTGATTGAATAGGGAAAAGGGGGAGGAAACAAGCATTTATTAAGTACCTATTGTGTGCCAAGCACTGTGCTACATGCCTTACAAGTAATATTTCATAATTATTCTCAGCATGACCCTGTCCTATTATTATCCCCAATTTACTGTTAAGGAAACTGAGTGTATATATATATATATATATATATATATATATATATATATATGTATATATGTATGTATATATGTATATATGTATATATATATACATACATACACATATATACATATATACATACATATATACATATATATATATATATATATATATATATATATATATATATATATATATATATATATATATATATATATATATATATATATATATATATAAGCAGTATATAAGCAGTGACTTGCCCAGGGTCACATAGACACAGATGTGGAAATCACATGAGGTAATTTATTTGGGATACTTTACAAATCTTAAAGCTGCGTATAAAATTTATATCTTGGATGTTGTCAACATAAGGGAGCCACTTTTTCCCCTTTCTTTTCTTATATACCAACGAGTGGCTCTCTTTTATCTCCAGGACTAGTTATAACATATTCTGTTATAATGCCCTTTACAACCTAATTCCATTTTACCTTTCCAGTCTCCTTACATCTTCCCAGTCCAGGCATTGTCACCTGCTGTCTGCCATGTCTAGAACCCTTCACCTCCTCACCTCTGCCTCCTGCTTTGAGCCTCAGCTAAAATTTGGCCACCTGAAAGAAGCTTTTTCTAATATCCCTGAATGTTATACTTTCTCTCCATTATGATTGTCTGTTTTATAGATATAAATATTAGTGTGTATATGTATATATGTATATGTGTGTGTAGATGTGCATGTATATATGGTGCACGTATATATGTACCTGTATATGTTTTTTTGGTCCTCCTTAATGTTACTGATTTCCTTTCTAATGATTATGATTATCTCTAATATTATACACATACATATATAAATATATATATATATATGTATATACACATATATGATGATATAAAAGTAGAATACATATTGTTAGTAATAGGAATAACCTGATCTGGTTTCACCATGCATGTATACTAGTATCCCTCAGTATGTGTGTGTGTG